>NC_090656.1:161731262-161896438 GCF_040937935.1 Hyperolius riggenbachi | reverse complement strand
AATATGGTTAGAATGACAAACCTATAACAAAGATAAACTATTTAACATGCATAATACAAACAATCACAGACATACACATATTTTACACATAAAAAGGCCCACAAAGTGAGCTGTAAAAAATAGTTGGGTGGTATCTGCGCATAGAGAGTACTAATCTTTATGGCATCACACACTGAAATTAAACCATCAGCCCGTTGCTCCCCTAAATAAGAGGGCCGGACCACCAAGCAGAGAGTATGACAAACATAAAACAATAGAAAACATCCTATAAAGTTTTAAAAACTTTCTCTTCCACAACCTATGGCAGTGATGGCTAACCTTGGCACTCCAACTGTCCAAAAACTACAAATCCCATCATGCCTCTGCCTCCCCGAGTTATGCTTAGAGCTGTCAGAGCATTGCAATGCCTGACGGGACTTTTAGTTTCACCACAGCTGGAGTGCCAAGGTTAGCCATCACTCACCTATGGCCTCCTCCTCCCCAATAGCCATAGCCAATCCTCTCCTAAGTCAATGGTTCTTGCGACTGTATGTAACGCCTAATGGCATCACACGCTAAAAAAGAAAGAAGTAAAACTACACTATCAGCCCGTTGCACTCCTAAAAAAGGAGCGCCGGACCACAGTATGGTTAGAATGACAAACATCTAACAAAAAGATAAACCATTTAACATGCATAATACAAACAATCACAGACATACACATATTTTACACATAAAACGGCCCACAAAGTGAGCTGTAAAAAATAGTTGGGTGGTATCTGCGCATAGAGAGTACTGATCTTTATGGCATCACACACTGAAATTAAACCATCAGCCCGTCGCTCCCCTAAATAAGAGGGCCGGACCACCAAGCAGTGAGTATGACAAACATAAAACAATAGAAAGACTCCTATTAGACCTACCGGTAATGGAGTTTCTGATTGTCATCCGGGACAACCTGAGATCCGGTCCCGCCCCGGATCTGTGGAAACACGAATCCAAGAAGATTAAAAGCCCCCGCCCACCCTCCATCCTCAGTGCGTCTGAAAGTATATAAGACTAGAAACACCAAGATGAAGGAAGACATAAAACACCAAAAAAGGTGAATGTACTAGATCCCAGTGATCTTAACTGTAACAAGAAAGGTGCGCAGTCGAGATAGGGAAAGGGTTATAATGTTTGTCCCGGATGACAATCAGAAACTCCATTACCGGTAGGTCTAATAGGAGTCTTTCTCTAATTGTCATCCGGGACAACCTGAGAGATAAACAAGAAAGTCTTTATAGCAAAAAAAGACTAACCTAGGGAGGGACCACCGCCTGGAGCACCTTTCTGCCAAACGATTGATCTTGTTGAGACAGTACATCCACTCTGTAGTGCTTGATAAAAGTTGATGCACTTGCCCATGTTGCCGCTTGACAAATTTGTTGAATGGTGGCTCCTGCTCTTTCCGCCCAGGATGTAGATAGAGAACGGGTTGAATGAGCCTTAATATTAGGTGGTAAGGGACAATTACTACACTCATATGTTATAGATATGGTCTGTCTAATCCATCTAGCAATGGTCTGTCTGGATGCCTGCTGCCCCTTATTTTTCCCTGAAAATAAGATAAATAGGCTGCTTGACTTTCTAATTTCTCTTGATCTCGAAAGGTATACTAGCAGACATCTCTTTACGTCCAAACAGTGAAATTCTTCCTCCTTCTGTCCCGAAGGGTTGCCACAAAAGGAAGGAAGAATAATGTCCTGAGACCTATGAAACTCAGAGACTACCTTAGGTAGATAGGCCGGATCAGTCCTGAGCCTGACACTATCAGGGCAAATGATTAGAAAGGGATCTTTGATAGATAACGCCTGTAAATCACTTATACGTCTAGCCGATGTAATTGCGATCAAAAATGCTAATTTCAAGGTAAGGAATTTCATCTCAATCTCTTCAATGGGTTCAAAGGGTGCCCTTGTTAAACACTTGAGGACCAGGGATAAATCCCATTGTGGAAATACTTTCTGTCTTACTGGTGTAGACCTCTGTAGTGCTTTGAAGAAATTCTTTACCAACTCTTCCTGCGCTAGATGCCTATCTAATAGTATTGAAAGTGCTGAACATTGAACCTTAAGGGTACTAAGTGCCAACTTCATGTCTGCACCTTCCTGAAGAAACTCTAAAATTGAACTAGTCAAATTCTGATCTCTAGTTCTAGTTCCACACCAGGCTAGATAAACCTTCCAAACCTTTCGGTATATCTTCTGAGTTACTGGCTTTCTACACTTCATTACAGTGTCAATTACCTTCTCCGAAAGGCCCTTATTCCTCAAGATTACCCCCTTTATGTGGATCGCCGACAAAGATAGAACCTGAGGTTCTATCCAGTCCAGAGTCTCTGAGCATAGGCGCCTGAGCTCGATTGATCTCGTGCCTCCTTGTTTTGCCAGATAAGCCACCGTCGTGATATTGTCGGAAAATACTAACACGTGCTTCCCTTCTATCAGGGATTGAAAAGATAGAAGTGCTTTCTGCACTGCCAGTAACTCTCTGAAGTTGGACGATTTCTTTGCAATTTGCTGCGTCCAATGCCCCTGAGCATGATGGCCCAACATCGTTGCGCCCCATCCCCAAGAGCTTGCATCTGTAAAGATCTTTATTGGTTCCTCCTGTCTCCAAAGACGTCCTTTGGTTAGATTCTGAGAGTCCAACCACCAGACCAGACTGGACTTCACTACCTCTGGGATAGCTATCTGTGAGTCTAGGGAAAGTTTGGACCTGTCCCAATTTGCCAAAAGCAGAGACTGGAGATCTCTGCCGTGGTGTTGGGCCCAGGTGACCGCTGGAATGGATGCTGAGAACAATCCTAGAACTCGCATGATCTGGCGAAGAGAACTCTTTTGCTGTCTGCATAGCAGATCTACTTCCCCCTGGATCTTTGCAATCTTTTCGGGTGGTAAGTAGATCCTCCTTTCTATCGAATTTATCCTGTATCCTAAAAACACAATCTCCTGTGCTGGATTCAGGGCTGATTTCTTGTAATTTACTAACCATCCCACTTGGGATAGGAGGGAAATCACTGTATCTCTGTGAGCTCTGGCCAGAGCCTCTGTTTCTGCAAACAGGAGGAGATCGTCCAGGTATGGGACAATCGCTATTCCCTGTATCCTGAAAATCTTCATAACCTCTGCTAATATTTTTGTAAATATTCGGGGTGCCGAGGCTATCCCAAAGGGAAAGGCCTGAAATTGGAAATGTCGAATCTGGTCCTGAGACCTGATTGCGAACCTCAAAAACCTCTGATGGCTGGAGTAAATGGGAATGTGCAGATATGCGTCGGAAAGATCTATTGACACAAAATATTCCATGCCCTGTAATAGGGCCCTCACTGAATAAATGCTTTCCATCCTGAACTTCTTGTATGTCAGGAATGGGTTGAGAGATTTCAGATTCAGGATGAACCTGAATTCCCCATTTGCCTTCTTTACTAGAAAGACATGGGAGTAGTAACCCTGGAATAATCTCTCCTGGGGTACTGGAATTATAACTTTCTTCTCTAAAAGTTTCAAAATTTCCATCTCCAAACCCCTGGCCTTTTCTGGGTCCTTTGGAGTTGGATTCACAAATTTTCTTTGTGGAGGGGGGCTTGAAAACTGAAGACGATAACCCGTCTTGATTATCTGAAAAACAAAAGGATCGGGATTTAACTTTTCCCATTCGACTTGAAAATAAATTAGCCTCCCTCCAACTGGTAAATCGTCATTTACTCGGCTTGGGGGGCTCCGTCTTTCCGAGAGTGAACCCCCCTTTTCCTTTCCCTTTGGGAAAGGACCACTTCCTCTGCACATTCCTATTTTTTGGAAGGTTAGAGTCCTGTTTCTTGGGAACAAACGGTCTCTTTCCCTTGAAACTCTTCTTTTTGTTAGGAAACTGCTTCCCTTTTTCTGCTGAACGGGATAATACTTCTTCCAGACCAGATCCAAACAAGAGACTACCCTCAAATGGAATAGAACATAATCTGTTCTTTGAGGTCTGGTCCCCTTCCCAGGTCTTCAGCCACACTGCTCTCCTAGCCGAGTTAACGAGAGCCGTAGTGCGAGCTGATACCCGAATCAGTTCCGTAACCGCATCCGCTAAAAAAGCGACGGCTTTAAGGACGACCGGCAAGGACGCCGCATAATCCTTAATCGGAGCACCCTTAGAAATCTGATCAATAAGATTATCCATCCAAATTCTAAGGTTTCGGGAAATACAGGTGGCTGAAATACCTGGGATGAAACCAAAGGCAGCCGATTCCCAAGCTTTTTTGAGAAGCGCATCAATTTTCTTATCCATCACATCCTTGAGGACACCTGCGTCCTCAAAGGATAGATCCGAGTCCTTAGAATATTGGGACAGAGATGCGTCAAGTTTAGGACATTTAGTCCATCTGTCAATTTCTGACTGAGAAAAGGGATACTTTCTCTTTGCTGACTTGGGAACGAACAGCGGCCTCTCAGGATTTTGCCACTGGGAAGTAATAATATCCTGTAAAGTTTTATGGATAGGAAAAACTCTGCCCGAGGACTGACCTAACCCAAGATACACCTGATCCTGGGGAGTAATTTCCGGAACTGATTCCTTTATCTGTTCCGTGGTATATACTGCCTTAAGTAACTCAGAAGATTCCTCGGGGGAAAACAAAAATCTAGGCGTTTTTACCCTATCATCCCCCTCTGAACCCCCCGACTGAGGCTGCTCTCCCTCCTCCTGGGATACTGACACCTCTTCCCCTTCCTCTTCTCCCTCCTCTTCCTCGTCAGCTCCAAAAATATCAGAAAAGGAGTGATGGGAAGGAGTGCCGGAAAAGGGTCCTGGCAGAGACTCCTTAATTGGCTGCACCAAGGACTCTTTAAATTTTTCTAATGTTTCCTGCATATTTTTGTTAACAGTATCCATAACTTCCTTTAGGATGTTGGGAGTCTGGGAGGCCACAATAGCATCTATGCAAGCCTGACATAAATTTCTTGGGGCTTCTAAGGCTATTTTACTATTACATAAGCTACATCTTTTATATTTAGCTTGAGTGGATGTAGTAGTAGTAGACTTAGGCTCAGATTTTGTCTGCAATAAAAACGACAAAGACAAAGTACTGAGATGCCATCCTATACATTACATTGTCAAATGTGGTAGTAGGAAAGATATCCTCCAACTGGAGGCTTACCCCACTGGACCCTGATGGCAGGACCTGCGAAGAGGATCTGGGAGCAGAACTCGCCGCTTCCGACTCACGCTGCTGCTGAGGCTGCTCTCCCCTCTGAGGCTGCGACATCTCACCGCTGCCGCCTGCAGGTCTGATCGGAGACGCCAGGACCACGCTGCCTCACTTCCTGGCTTTCTCCAATGTTCCTCCTCCACGCCCACGTCAGACGCCACGCGACGTCTGACCTCACTTCCGGCGTTCAATCAGCTCTCCGGATGCGCCTTGCAGAGCCGGCGTCTGATGGAGGAGGCGCGGCGTAACGGCCATACACCACGCGGAAGCCGTACACCGCTCCAAGAGGTCTGTAGTCCGCGCTGCTGCTGAGGCCGCCTCTGCTCTGCCTGCTGCCGCTAAGGACCACACAAAAAAACCTCCAGCGTACTCAAGACTCACCCTCTGGTGAGTCCAGAAAACAAAAAACGGGAGCTTTGCTTCTAAGGTGTTTCCGTGGCGGAAACACAGATGAACTGAGGATGGAGGGTGGGCGGGGGCTTTTAATCTTCTTGGATTCGTGTTTCCACAGATCCGGGGCGGGACCGGATCTCAGGTTGTCCCGGATGACAATTAGAGAAAACATTTTCTAAAGTTTTAAACTTTCTCTTTCACAACCTATGGCAGTGATGGCTAACCTTGGCACTCCAACTGTCCAAAAACTACAAATCCCATCATGCCTCTGCCTCCCCGAGTTATGCTTAGAGCTGTCAGAGCATTGCAATGCCTGACGGGACTTTTAGTTTCACCACAGCTGGAGTGCCAAGGTTAGCCATCACTCACCTATGGCCTCCTCCACCCCAATAGCCATAGCCAATCCTCTCCTAAGTCAATGGTTCTTGCGACTGTATGTAACGCCTAATGGCATTACACGCTAAAAACAAAAGAAGTAAAACTGCACTATCAGCCCATTGCACTCCTAAAAAAGGAGCGCAGGACCACAATATGGTTAGAATGACAAACATATAACAAAGATAAACCATTTAACATGCATAATACAAACAATCACAGACATACACATATTTTACACATAAAAAGGCCCACAAAGTGAGCTGTAAAAAATAGTTGGGTGGTATCTGCGCATAGAGAGTACTAATCTTTATGGCATCACACACTGAAATTAAACCATCAGCCCGTCGCTCCCCTAAATAAGAGGGCCGGACCACCAAGCAGAGAGTATGACAAACATAAAACAATAGAAAACATCCTATAAAGTTTTAAAAACTTTCTCTTCCACAACCTATGGCAGTGATGGCTAACCTTGGCACTCCAACTGTCCAAAAACTACAAATCCCATCATGCCTCTGCCTCCCCGAGTTATGCTTAGAGCTGTCAGAGCATTGCAATGTCTGACGGGACTTTTAGTTTCACCACAGCTGGAGTGCCAAGGTTAGCCATCACTCACCTATGGCCTCCTCCTCCCCAATAGCCATAGCCAATCCTCTCCTAAGTCAATGGTTCTTGCGACTGTATGTAACGCCTAATGGCATCACACGCTAAAAAAGAAAGAAGTAAAACTACACTATCAGCCCGTTGCACTCCTAAAAAAGGAGCGCCGGACCACAGTATGGTTAGAATGACAAACATCTAACAAAAAGATAAACCATTTAACATGCATAATACAAACAATCACAGACATACACATATTATACACATAAAACGGCCCACAAAGTGAGCTGTAAAAAATAGTTGGGTGGTATCTGCACATAGAGAGTACTGATCTTTATGGCATCACACACTGAAATTAAACCATCAGCCCGTCGCTCCCCTAAATAAGAGGGCCGGACCACCAAGCAGTGAGTATGACAAACATAAAACAATAGAAAACATTTTCTAAAGTTTTAAACTTTCTCTTTCACAACCTATGGCAGTGATGGCTAACCTTGGCACTCCAACTGTCCAAAAACTACAAATCCCATCATGCCTCTGCCTCCCCGAGTTATGCTTAGAGCTGTCAGAGCATTGCAATGCCTGACGGGACTTTTAGTTTCACCACAGCTGGAGTGCCAAGGTTAGCCATCACTCACCTATGGCCTCCTCCTCCCCAAGAGCCATAGCCAATCCTCTCCTAAGTCAATGGTTCTTGCGACTGTATGTAACGCCTTATGGCACCACACGCTAAAAAAGAAAGAAGTAAAACTACACTATCAGCCCGTTGCACTCCTAAAAAAGGAGCGCCGGACCACATTATGGTTAGAATGACAAACATCTAACAAAAAGATAAACCATTTAACATGCATAATACAAACAATCACAGACATACACATATTTTACACTTAAAAAGGCCCACAAACTGAGCTGTAAAAAATAGTTGGGTGGTATCTGCGAATAGAGAGTACTGATCTTTATGGCATCACACACTGAAATTAAACCATCAGCCCGTCGCTCCCCTAAATAAGAGGGCCGGACCACCAAGCAGAGAGTATGACAAACATAAAACAATAGAAAACATCTTATAAAGTTTTAAAAACTTTCTCTTCCACAACCTATAGCAGTGATGGCTAACCTTGGCATTCGAACTGTCCAAAAACTACAAATCCCATCATGCCTCTGCCTCCCCGAGTTATGCTTAGAGCTGTCAGAGCACTGCAATACCTGATGGGACTTTTAGTTTCACCACAGCTGGAGTGCCAATGTTAGCCATCACTCACCTATGGCCTCCTCCACCCCAATAGCCATAGCCAATCCTCTCCTAAGTCAATGGTTCTTGCGACTGTATGTAACGCCTAATGGCATTACACGCTAAAAACAAAAGAAGTAAAACTGCACTATCAGCCCATTGCACTCCTAAACAAGGAGCGCAGGACCACAATATGGTTAGAATGACAAACCTATAACAAAGATAAACTATTTAACATGCATAATACAAACAATCACAGACATACACATATTTTACACATAAAAAGGCCCACAAAGTGAGCTGTAAAAAATAGTTGGGTGGTATCTGCGCATAGAGAGTACTAATCTTTATGGCATCACACACTGAAATTAAACCATCAGCCCGTTGCTCCCCTAAATAAGAGGGCCGGACCACCAAGCAGAGAGTATGACAAACATAAAACAATAGAAAACATCCTATAAAGTTTTAAAAACTTTCTCTTCCACAACCTATGGCAGTGATGGCTAACCTTGGCACTCCAACTGTCCAAAAACTACAAATCCCATCATGCCTCTGCCTCCCCGAGTTATGCTTAGAGCTGTCAGAGCATTGCAATGCCTGACGGGACTTTTAGTTTCACCACAGCTGGAGTGCCAAGGTTAGCCATCACTCACCTATGGCCTCCTCCTCCCCAATAGCCATAGCCAATCCTCTCCTAAGTCAATGGTTCTTGCGACTGTATGTAACGCCTAATGGCATCACACGCTAAAAAAGAAAGAAGTAAAACTACACTATCAGCCCGTTGCACTCCTAAAAAAGGAGCGCCGGACCACAGTATGGTTAGAATGACAAACATCTAACAAAAAGATAAACCATTTAACATGCATAATACAAACAATCACAGACATACACATATTTTACACATAAAACGGCCCACAAAGTGAGCTGTAAAAAATAGTTGGGTGGTATCTGCGCATAGAGAGTACTGATCTTTATGGCATCACACACTGAAATTAAACCATCAGCCCGTCGCTCCCCTAAATAAGAGGGCCGGACCACCAAGCAGTGAGTATGACAAACATAAAACAATAGAAAGACTCCTATTAGACCTACCGGTAATGGAGTTTCTGATTGTCATCCGGGACAACCTGAGATCCGGTCCCGCCCCGGATCTGTGGAAACACGAATCCAAGAAGATTAAAAGCCCCCGCCCACCCTCCATCCTCAGTGCGTCTGAAAGTATATAAGACTAGAAACACCAAGATGAAGGAAGACATAAAACACCAAAAAAGGTGAATGTACTAGATCCCAGTGATCTTAACTGTAACAAGAAAGGTGCGCAGTCGAGATAGGGAAAGGGTTATAATGTTTGTCCCGGATGACAATCAGAAACTCCATTACCGGTAGGTCTAATAGGAGTCTTTCTCTAATTGTCATCCGGGACAACCTGAGAGATAAACAAGAAAGTCTTTATAGCAAAAAAAGACTAACCTAGGGAGGGACCACCGCCTGGAGCACCTTTCTGCCAAACGATTGATCTTGTTGAGACAGTACATCCACTCTGTAGTGCTTGATAAAAGTTGATGCACTTGCCCATGTTGCCGCTTGACAAATTTGTTGAATGGTGGCTCCTGCTCTTTCCGCCCAGGATGTAGATAGAGAACGGGTTGAATGAGCCTTAATATTAGGTGGTAAGGGACAATTACTACACTCATATGTTATAGATATGGTCTGTCTAATCCATCTAGCAATGGTCTGTCTGGATGCCTGCTGCCCCTTATTTTTCCCTGAAAATAAGATAAATAGGCTGCTTGACTTTCTAATTTCTCTTGATCTCGAAAGGTATACTAGCAGACATCTCTTTACGTCCAAACAGTGAAATTCTTCCTCCTTCTGTCCCGAAGGGTTGCCACAAAAGGAAGGAAGAATAATGTCCTGAGACCTATGAAACTCAGAGACTACCTTAGGTAGATAGGCCGGATCAGTCCTGAGCCTGACACTATCAGGGCAAATGATTAGAAAGGGATCTTTGATAGATAACGCCTGTAAATCACTTATACGTCTAGCCGATGTAATTGCGATCAAAAATGCTAATTTCAAGGTAAGGAATTTCATCTCAATCTCTTCAATGGGTTCAAAGGGTGCCCTTGTTAAACACTTGAGGACCAGGGATAAATCCCATTGTGGAAATACTTTCTGTCTTACTGGTGTAGACCTCTGTAGTGCTTTGAAGAAATTCTTTACCAACTCTTCCTGCGCTAGATGCCTATCTAATAGTATTGAAAGTGCTGAACATTGAACCTTAAGGGTACTAAGTGCCAACTTCATGTCTGCACCTTCCTGAAGAAACTCTAAAATTGAACTAGTCAAATTCTGATCTCTAGTTCTAGTTCCACACCAGGCTAGATAAACCTTCCAAACCTTTCGGTATATCTTCTGAGTTACTGGCTTTCTACACTTCATTACAGTGTCAATTACCTTCTCCGAAAGGCCCTTATTCCTCAAGATTACCCCCTTTATGTGGATCGCCGACAAAGATAGAACCTGAGGTTCTATCCAGTCCAGAGTCTCTGAGCATAGGCGCCTGAGCTCGATTGATCTCGTGCCTCCTTGTTTTGCCAGATAAGCCACCGTCGTGATATTGTCGGAAAATACTAACACGTGCTTCCCTTCTATCAGGGATTGAAAAGATAGAAGTGCTTTCTGCACTGCCAGTAACTCTCTGAAGTTGGACGATTTCTTTGCAATTTGCTGCGTCCAATGCCCCTGAGCATGATGGCCCAACATCGTTGCGCCCCATCCCCAAGAGCTTGCATCTGTAAAGATCTTTATTGGTTCCTCCTGTCTCCAAAGACGTCCTTTGGTTAGATTCTGAGAGTCCAACCACCAGACCAGACTGGACTTCACTACCTCTGGGATAGCTATCTGTGAGTCTAGGGAAAGTTTGGACCTGTCCCAATTTGCCAAAAGCAGAGACTGGAGATCTCTGCCGTGGTGTTGGGCCCAGGTGACCGCTGGAATGGATGCTGAGAACAATCCTAGAACTCGCATGATCTGGCGAAGAGAACTCTTTTGCTGTCTGCATAGCAGATCTACTTCCCCCTGGATCTTTGCAATCTTTTCGGGTGGTAAGTAGATCCTCCTTTCTATCGAATTTATCCTGTATCCTAAAAACACAATCTCCTGTGCTGGATTCAGGGCTGATTTCTTGTAATTTACTAACCATCCCACTTGGGATAGGAGGGAAATCACTGTATCTCTGTGAGCTCTGGCCAGAGCCTCTGTTTCTGCAAACAGGAGGAGATCGTCCAGGTATGGGACAATCGCTATTCCCTGTATCCTGAAAATCTTCATAACCTCTGCTAATATTTTTGTAAATATTCGGGGTGCCGAGGCTATCCCAAAGGGAAAGGCCTGAAATTGGAAATGTCGAATCTGGTCCTGAGACCTGATTGCGAACCTCAAAAACCTCTGATGGCTGGAGTAAATGGGAATGTGCAGATATGCGTCGGAAAGATCTATTGACACAAAATATTCCATGCCCTGTAATAGGGCCCTCACTGAATAAATGCTTTCCATCCTGAACTTCTTGTATGTCAGGAATGGGTTGAGAGATTTCAGATTCAGGATGAACCTGAATTCCCCATTTGCCTTCTTTACTAGAAAGACATGGGAGTAGTAACCCTGGAATAATCTCTCCTGGGGTACTGGAATTATAACTTTCTTCTCTAAAAGTTTCAAAATTTCCATCTCCAAACCCCTGGCCTTTTCTGGGTCCTTTGGAGTTGGATTCACAAATTTTCTTTGTGGAGGGGGGCTTGAAAACTGAAGACGATAACCCGTCTTGATTATCTGAAAAACAAAAGGATCGGGATTTAACTTTTCCCATTCGACTTGAAAATAAATTAGCCTCCCTCCAACTGGTAAATCGTCATTTACTCGGCTTGGGGGGCTCCGTCTTTCCGAGAGTGAACCCCCCTTTTCCTTTCCCTTTGGGAAAGGACCACTTCCTCTGCACATTCCTATTTTTTGGAAGGTTAGAGTCCTGTTTCTTGGGAACAAACGGTCTCTTTCCCTTGAAACTCTTCTTTTTGTTAGGAAACTGCTTCCCTTTTTCTGCTGAACGGGATAATACTTCTTCCAGACCAGATCCAAACAAGAGACTACCCTCAAATGGAATAGAACATAATCTGTTCTTTGAGGTCTGGTCCCCTTCCCAGGTCTTCAGCCACACTGCTCTCCTAGCCGAGTTAACGAGAGCCGTAGTGCGAGCTGATACCCGAATCAGTTCCGTAACCGCATCCGCTAAAAAAGCGACGGCTTTAAGGACGACCGGCAAGGACGCCGCATAATCCTTAATCGGAGCACCCTTAGAAATCTGATCAATAAGATTATCCATCCAAATTCTAAGGTTTCGGGAAATACAGGTGGCTGAAATACCTGGGATGAAACCAAAGGCAGCCGATTCCCAAGCTTTTTTGAGAAGCGCATCAATTTTCTTATCCATCACATCCTTGAGGACACCTGCGTCCTCAAAGGATAGATCCGAGTCCTTAGAATATTGGGACAGAGATGCGTCAAGTTTAGGACATTTAGTCCATCTGTCAATTTCTGACTGAGAAAAGGGATACTTTCTCTTTGCTGACTTGGGAACGAACAGCGGCCTCTCAGGATTTTGCCACTGGGAAGTAATAATATCCTGTAAAGTTTTATGGATAGGAAAAACTCTGCCCGAGGACTGACCTAACCCAAGATACACCTGATCCTGGGGAGTAATTTCCGGAACTGATTCCTTTATCTGTTCCGTGGTATATACTGCCTTAAGTAACTCAGAAGATTCCTCGGGGGAAAACAAAAATCTAGGCGTTTTTACCCTATCATCCCCCTCTGAACCCCCCGACTGAGGCTGCTCTCCCTCCTCCTGGGATACTGACACCTCTTCCCCTTCCTCTTCTCCCTCCTCTTCCTCGTCAGCTCCAAAAATATCAGAAAAGGAGTGATGGGAAGGAGTGCCGGAAAAGGGTCCTGGCAGAGACTCCTTAATTGGCTGCACCAAGGACTCTTTAAATTTTTCTAATGTTTCCTGCATATTTTTGTTAACAGTATCCATAACTTCCTTTAGGATGTTGGGAGTCTGGGAGGCCACAATAGCATCTATGCAAGCCTGACATAAATTTCTTGGGGCTTCTAAGGCTATTTTACTATTACATAAGCTACATCTTTTATATTTAGCTTGAGTGGATGTAGTAGTAGTAGACTTAGGCTCAGATTTTGTCTGCAATAAAAACGACAAAGACAAAGTACTGAGATGCCATCCTATACATTACATTGTCAAATGTGGTAGTAGGAAAGATATCCTCCAACTGGAGGCTTACCCCACTGGACCCTGATGGCAGGACCTGCGAAGAGGATCTGGGAGCAGAACTCGCCGCTTCCGACTCACGCTGCTGCTGAGGCTGCTCTCCCCTCTGAGGCTGCGACATCTCACCGCTGCCGCCTGCAGGTCTGATCGGAGACGCCAGGACCACGCTGCCTCACTTCCTGGCTTTCTCCAATGTTCCTCCTCCACGCCCACGTCAGACGCCACGCGACGTCTGACCTCACTTCCGGCGTTCAATCAGCTCTCCGGATGCGCCTTGCAGAGCCGGCGTCTGATGGAGGAGGCGCGGCGTAACGGCCATACACCACGCGGAAGCCGTACACCGCTCCAAGAGGTCTGTAGTCCGCGCTGCTGCTGAGGCCGCCTCTGCTCTGCCTGCTGCCGCTAAGGACCACACAAAAAAACCTCCAGCGTACTCAAGACTCACCCTCTGGTGAGTCCAGAAAACAAAAAACGGGAGCTTTGCTTCTAAGGTGTTTCCGTGGCGGAAACACAGATGAACTGAGGATGGAGGGTGGGCGGGGGCTTTTAATCTTCTTGGATTCGTGTTTCCACAGATCCGGGGCGGGACCGGATCTCAGGTTGTCCCGGATGACAATTAGAGAAAACATTTTCTAAAGTTTTAAACTTTCTCTTTCACAACCTATGGCAGTGATGGCTAACCTTGGCACTCCAACTGTCCAAAAACTACAAATCCCATCATGCCTCTGCCTCCCCGAGTTATGCTTAGAGCTGTCAGAGCATTGCAATGCCTGACGGGACTTTTAGTTTCACCACAGCTGGAGTGCCAAGGTTAGCCATCACTCACCTATGGCCTCCTCCACCCCAATAGCCATAGCCAATCCTCTCCTAAGTCAATGGTTCTTGCGACTGTATGTAACGCCTAATGGCATTACACGCTAAAAACAAAAGAAGTAAAACTGCACTATCAGCCCATTGCACTCCTAAAAAAGGAGCGCAGGACCACAATATGGTTAGAATGACAAACATATAACAAAGATAAACCATTTAACATGCATAATACAAACAATCACAGACATACACATATTTTACACATAAAAAGGCCCACAAAGTGAGCTGTAAAAAATAGTTGGGTGGTATCTGCGCATAGAGAGTACTAATCTTTATGGCATCACACACTGAAATTAAACCATCAGCCCGTCGCTCCCCTAAATAAGAGGGCCGGACCACCAAGCAGAGAGTATGACAAACATAAAACAATAGAAAACATCCTATAAAGTTTTAAAAACTTTCTCTTCCACAACCTATGGCAGTGATGGCTAACCTTGGCACTCCAACTGTCCAAAAACTACAAATCCCATCATGCCTCTGCCTCCCCGAGTTATGCTTAGAGCTGTCAGAGCATTGCAATGTCTGACGGGACTTTTAGTTTCACCACAGCTGGAGTGCCAAGGTTAGCCATCACTCACCTATGGCCTCCTCCTCCCCAATAGCCATAGCCAATCCTCTCCTAAGTCAATGGTTCTTGCGACTGTATGTAACGCCTAATGGCATCACACGCTAAAAAAGAAAGAAGTAAAACTACACTATCAGCCCGTTGCACTCCTAAAAAAGGAGCGCCGGACCACAGTATGGTTAGAATGACAAACATCTAACAAAAAGATAAACCATTTAACATGCATAATACAAACAATCACAGACATACACATATTATACACATAAAACGGCCCACAAAGTGAGCTGTAAAAAATAGTTGGGTGGTATCTGCACATAGAGAGTACTGATCTTTATGGCATCACACACTGAAATTAAACCATCAGCCCGTCGCTCCCCTAAATAAGAGGGCCGGACCACCAAGCAGTGAGTATGACAAACATAAAACAATAGAAAACATTTTCTAAAGTTTTAAACTTTCTCTTTCACAACCTATGGCAGTGATGGCTAACCTTGGCACTCCAACTGTCCAAAAACTACAAATCCCATCATGCCTCTGCCTCCCCGAGTTATGCTTAGAGCTGTCAGAGCATTGCAATGCCTGACGGGACTTTTAGTTTCACCACAGCTGGAGTGCCAAGGTTAGCCATCACTCACCTATGGCCTCCTCCTCCCCAAGAGCCATAGCCAATCCTCTCCTAAGTCAATGGTTCTTGCGACTGTATGTAACGCCTTATGGCATCACACGCTAAAAAAAGAGAAGTAAACTACTCTATCAGCCTGTTGCACTCCTAAAAAAGGAGCGCCGGACCACATTATGGTTAGAATGACAAACATATAACAAAAAGATAAACCACTTAACATGCATAATACAAACAATCACAGACATACACATATTTTACACATAAAAAGGCCCTCAAAGTGAGCTGTAAAAAATAGTTGGGTGGTATCTGCGCATAGAGAGTACTGATCTTTATGGCATCACACACTAAAATTAAACCATCAGCCCGTCGCTCCCCTAAATAAGAGGGCCGGACCACCAAGCAGAGAGTATGACAAACATAAAACAATAGAAAACATCCTATAAAGTTTTAAAAACTTTCTCTTCCACAACCTATGGCAGTGATGGCTAACCTTAGCACTCCAACTGCCCAAAAACTACAAATCCCATCATGCCTCTGCCTCCCCGAGTTATGCTTAGAGCTGTCAGAGCATTGCAATGCCTGACGGGACTTTTAGTTTCACCACAGCTGGAGTGCCAAGGTTAGCCATCACTCACCTATGGCCTCCTCCTCCCCAATAGCCATAGCCAATCCTCTCCTAAGTCAATGGTTCTTGCGACTGTATGTAACGCCTAATGGCATCACACGCTAAAAAAGAAAGAAGTAAAACTACACTATCAGCCCGTTGCACTCCTAAAAAAGGAGCGCCGGACCACAGTATGGTTAGAATGACAAATATCTAACAAAAAGATAAACCATTTAACATGCATAATACAAACAATCACAGACATACACATATTTTACACATAAAAAGGCCCACAAACTGAACTGTAAAAAATAGTTGGGTGGTATCTGCGAATAGAGAGTACCGATCTTTATGGCATCACACACTGAAATTAAACCATCAGCCCGTCGCTCCCCTAAATAAGAGGGCCGGACCACCAAGCAGAGAGTATGACAAACATAAAACAATAGAAAACATCTTATAAAGTTTTAAAAACTTTCTCTTCCACAACCTATAGCAGTGATGGCTAACCTTGGCATTCGAACTGTCCAAAAACTACAAATCCCATCATGCCTCTGCCTCCCCGAGTTATGCTTAGAGCTGTCAGAGCACTGCAATACCTGATGGGACTTTTAGTTTCACCACAGCTGGAGAGCCAATGTTAGCCATCACTCACCTATGGCCTCCTCCTCCCCAATAGCCATAGCCAATCCTCTCCTAAGTCAATGGTTCTTGCGACTGTATGTAACGCCTTATGGCATTACACGCTAAAAACAAAAGAAGTAGAACTGCACTATCAGCCCATTGCACTCCTAAAAAAGGAGCGCCGGACCACAATATGGTTAGAATGACAAACATCTAACAAAAAGATAAACCATTTAACATGCATAATACAAACAATCACAGACATACACATATTTTACACATAAAAAGGCCCACAAAGTGAGCTGTAAAAAATAGTTGGGTGGTATCTGCGAATAGAGAGTACCGATCTTTATGGCATCAAACACTGAAATTAAACCATCAGCCCGTCGCTCCCCTAAATAAGAGGGCCGGACCACCAAGCAGAGAGTATGACAAACATAAAACAATAGAAAACATTTTCTAAAGTTTTAAACTTTCTCTTTCACAACCTATGGCAGTGATGGCTAACCTTAGCACTACAACTGTCCAAAAACTACAAATCCCATCATGCCTCTGCCTCCCCGAGTTATGCTTAGAGCTGTCAGAGCATTGCAATGCCTGACGGGACTTTTAGTTTCACCACAGCTGGAGTGCCAAGGTTAGCCATCACTCACCTATGGCCTCCTCCTCCCCAATAGCCATAGCCTTTCCTCTCCTAAGTCAATGGTTCTTGCGACTGTATGTAATGCCTTATGGCATCACATGCTAAAAAAGAAAGAAGTAAAACTACACTATCAGCCCGTTGCACTCCTAAAAAAGGAGCGCCGGACCAAATTATGGTTAGAATGACAAACATATAACAAAAAGATAAACCACTTAACATGCATAATACAAACAATCACAGACATACACATATTTTACACATAAAAAGGCCCACAAAGTGAGCTGTAAAAAATAGTTGGGTAGTATCTGCGCATAGAGAGTACTGATCTTTATGGCATCACACACTGAAATTAAACCATCAGCCCGTCGCTCCCCTAAATAAGAGGGCCGGACCACCAAGCAGTGAGTATGACAAACATAAAACAATAGAAAACATTTTCTAAAGTTTTAAACTTTCTCTTTCACAACCTATGGCAGTGATGGCTAACCTTGGCACTCCAACTGTCCAAAAACTACAAATCCCATCATGCCTCTGCCTCCCCGAGTTATGCTTAGAGCTGTCAGAGCATTGCAATGCCTGACGGGACTTTTAGTTTCACCACAGCTGGAGTGCCAAGGTTAGCCATCACTCACCTATGGCCTCCTCCACCCCAATAGCCATAGCCAATCCTCTCCTAAGTCAATGGTTCTTGCGACTGTATGTAACGCCTAATGGCATTACACGCTAAAAACAAAAGAAGTAAAACTGCACTATCAGCCCATTGCACTCCTAAAAAAGGAGCGCAGGACCACAATATGGTTAGAATGACAAACATATAACAAAGATAAACCATTTAACATGCATAATACAAACAATCACAGACATACACATATTTTACACATAAAAAGGCCCACAAAGTGAGCTGTAAAAAATAGTTGGGTGGTATCTGCGCATAGAGAGTACTAATCTTTATGGCATCACACACTGAAATTAAACCATCAGCCCGTCGCTCCCCTAAATAAGAGGGCCGGACCACCAAGCAGAGAGTATGACAAACATAAAACAATAGAAAACATCCTATAAAGTTTTAAAAACTTTCTCTTCCACAACCTATGGCAGTGATGGCTAACCTTGGCACTCCAACTGTCCAAAAACTACAAATCCCATCATGCCTCTGCCTCCCCGAGTTATGCTTAGAGCTGTCAGAGCATTGCAATGCCTGACGGGACTTTTAGTTTCACCACAGCTGGAGTGCCAAGGTTAGCCATCACTCACCTATGGCCTCCTCCTCCCCAATAGCCATAGCCAATCCTCTCCTAAGTCAATGGTTCTTGCGACTGTATGTAACGCCTAATGGCATCACACGCTAAAAAAGAAAGAAGTAAAACTACACTATCAGCCCGTTGCACTCCTAAAAAAGGAGCGCCGGACCACAGTATGGTTAGAATGACAAACATCTAACAAAAAGATAAACCATGTAACATGCATAATACAAACAATCACAGACATACACATATTTTACACATAAAACGGCCCACAAAGTGAGCTGTAAAAAATAGTTGGGTGGTATCTGCGCATAGAGAGTACTGATCTTTATGGCACCACACACTGAAATTAAACCATCAGCCCGTCGCTCCCCTAAATAAGAGGGCCGGACCACCAAGCAGTGAGTATGACAAACATAAAACAATAGAAAACATTTTCTAAAGTTTTAAACTTTCTCTTTCACAACCTATGGCAGTGATGGCTAACCTTGGCACTCCAACTGTCCAAAAACTACAAATCCCATCATGCCTCTGCCTCCCCGAGTTATGCTTAGAGCTGTCAGAGCATTGCAATGCCTGACGGGACTTTTAGTTTCACCACAGCTGGAGTGCCAAGGTTAGCCATCACTCACCTATGGCCTTCTCCACCCCAATAGCCATAGCCAATCCTCTCCTAAGTCAATGGTTCTTGCGACTGTATGTAACGCCTAATGGCATTACACGCTAAAAACAAAAGAAGTAAAACTGCACTATCAGCCCATTGCACTCCTAAAAAAGGAGCGCAGGACCACAATATGGTTAGAATGACAAACATATAACAAAGATAAACCATTTAACATGCATAATACAAACAATCACAGACATACACATATTTTACACATAAAAAGGCCCACAAAGTGAGCTGTAAAAAATAGTTGGGTGGTATCTGCGCATAGAGAGTACTAATCTTTATGGCATCACACACTGAAATTAAACCATCAGCCCGTCGCTCCCCTAAATAAGAGGGCCGGACCACCAAGCAGAGAGTATGACAAACATAAAACAATAGAAAACATCCTATAAAGTTTTAAAAACTTTCTCTTCCACAACCTATGGCAGTGATGGCTAACCTTGGCACTCCAACTGTCCAAAAACTACAAATCCCATCATGCCTCTGCCTCCCCGAGTTATGCTTAGAGCTGTCAGAGCATTGCAATGCCTGACGGGACTTTTAGTTTCACCACAGCTGGAGTGCCAAGGTTAGCCATCACTCACCTATGGCCTCCTCCTCCCCAATAGCCATAGCCAATCCTCTCCTAAGTCAATGGTTCTTGCGACTGTATGTAACGCCTAATGGCATCACACGCTAAAAAAGAAAGAAGTAAAACTACACTATCAGCCCGTTGCACTCCTAAAAAAGGAGCGCCGGACCACAGTATGGTTAGAATGACAAACATCTAACAAAAAGATAAACCATTTAACATGCATAATACAAACAATCACAGACATACACATATTTTACACATAAAACGGCCCACAAAGTGAGCTGTAAAAAATAGTTGGGTGGTATCTGCGCATAGAGAGTACTGATCTTTATGGCATCACACACTGAAATTAAACCATCAGCCCGTCGCTCCCCTAAATAAGAGGGCCGGACCACCAAGCAGGGAGTATGACAAACATAAAACAATAGAAAACATTTTCTAAAGTTTTAAACTTTCTCTTTCACAACCTATGGCAGTGATGGCTAACCTTGGCACTCCAACTGTCCAAAAACTACAAATCCCATCATGCCTCTGCCTCCCCGAGTTATGCTTAGAGCTGTCAGAGCATTGCAATGCCTGACGGGACTTTTAGTTTCACCACAGCTGGAGTGCCAAGGTTAGCCATCACTCACCTATGGCCTCCTCCTCCCCAAGAGCCATAGCCAATCCTCTCCTAAGTCAATGGTTCTTGCGACTGTATGTAACGCCTTATGGCATCACACGCTAAAAAAAGAGAAGTAAACTACTCTATCAGCCTGTCGCACTCCTAAAAAAGGAGCGCCGGACCACATTATGGTTAGAATGACAAACATATAACAAAAAGATAAACCACTTAACATGCATAATACAAACAATCACAGACATACACATATTTTACACATAAAAAGGCCCACAAAGTGAGCTGTAAAAAATAGTTGGGTGGTATCTGCGCATAGAGAGTACTGATCTTTATGGCATCACACACTAAAATTAAACCATCAGCCCGTCGCTCCCCTAAATAAGAGGGCCGGACCACCAAGCAGAGAGTATGACAAACATAAAACAATAGAAAACATCCTATAAAGTTTTAAAAACTTTTTCTTCCACAACCTATGGCAGTGATGGCTAACCTTGGCACTCCAACTGCCCAAAAACTACAAATCCCATCATGCCTCTGCCTCCCCGAGTTATGCTTAGAGCTGTCAGAGCATTGCAATGCCTGACGGGACTTTTAGTTTCACCACAGCTGGAGTGCCAAGGTTAGCCATCACTCACCTATGGCCTCCTCCTCCCAAATAGCCATAGCCAATCCTCTCCTAAGTCAATGGTTCTTGCGACTGTATGTAACGCCTTATGGCACCACACGCTAAGAAAGAAAGAAGTAAAACTACACTATCAGCCCGTTGCACTCCTAAAAAAGGAGCGCCGGACCACATTATGGTTAGAATGACAAACATCTAACAAAAAGATAAACCATTTAACATGCATAATACAAACAATCACAGACATACACATATTTTACACTTAAAAAGGCCCACAAACTGAGCTGTAAAAAATAGTTGGGTGGTATCTGCGAATAGAGAGTACTGATCTTTATGGCATCACACACTGAAATTAAACCATCAGCCCGTCGCTCCCCTAAATAAGAGGGCCGGACCACCAAGCAGAGAGTATGACAAACATAAAACAATAGAAAACATCTTATAAAGTTTTAAAAACTTTCTCTTCCACAACCTATAGCAGTGATGGCTAACCTTGGCATTCGAACTGTCCAAAAACTACAAATCCCATCATGCCTCTGCCTCCCCGAGTTATGCTTAGAGCTGTCAGAGCACTGCAATACCTGATGGGACTTTTAGTTTCACCACAGCTGGAGTGCCAATGTTAGCCATCACTCACCTATGGCCTCCTCCACCCCAATAGCCATAGCCAATCCTCTCCTAAGTCAATGGTTCTTGCGACTGTATGTAACGCCTAATGGCATTACACGCTAAAAACAAAAGAAGTAAAACTGCACTATCAGCCCATTGCACTCCTAAAAAAGGAGCGCAGGACCACAATATGGTTAGAATGACAAACATATAACAAAGATAAACCATTTAACATGCATAATACAAACAATCACAGACATACACATATTTTACACATAAAAAGGCCCACAAAGTGAGCTGTAAAAAATAGTTGGGTGGTATCTGCGCATAGAGAGTACTAATCTTTATGGCATCACACACTGAAATTAAACCATCAGCCCGTCGCTCCCCTAAATAAGAGGGCCGGACCACCAAGCAGAGAGTATGACAAACATAAAACAATAGAAAACATCCTATAAAGTTTTAAAAACTTTCTCTTCCACAACCTATGGCAGTGATGGCTAACCTTGGCACTCCAACTGTCCAAAAACTACAAATCCCATCATGCCTCTGCCTCCCCGAGTTATGCTTAGAGCTGTCAGAGCATTGCAATGCCTGACGGGACTTTTAGTTTCACCACAGCTGGAGTGCCAAGGTTAGCCATCACTCACCTATGGCCTCCTCCTCCCCAATAGCCATAGCCAATCCTCTCCTAAGTCAATGGTTCTTGCGACTGTATGTAACGCCTAATGGCATCACACGCTAAAAAAGAAAGAGGTAAAACTACACTATCAGCCCGTTGCACTCCTAAAAAAGGAGCGCCGGACCACAGTATGGTTAGAATGACAAACATCTAACAAAAAGATAAACCATTTAACATGCATAATACAAACAATCACAGACATACACATATTATACACATAAAACGGCCCACAAAGTGAGCTGTAAAAAATAGTTGGGTGGTATCTGCGCATAGAGAGTACTGATCTTTATGGCATCACACACTGAAATTAAACCATCAGCCCGTCGCTCCCATAAATAAGAGGGCCGGACCACCAAGCAGTGAGTATGACAAACATAAAACAATAGAAAACATTTTCTAAAGTTTTAAACTTTCTCTTTCACAACCTATGGCAGTGATGGCTAACCTTGGCACTCCAACTGTCCAAAAACTACAAATCCCATCATGCCTCTGCCTCCCCGAGTTATGCTTAGAGCTGTCAGAGCATTGCAATGCCTGACGGGACTTTTAGTTTCACCACAGCTGGAGTGCCAAGGTTAGCCATCACTCACCTATGGCCTCCTCCTCCCCAAGAGCCATAGCCAATCCTCTCCTAAGTCAATGGTTCTTGCGACTGTATGTAACGCCTTATGGCATCACACGCTAAAAAAAGAGAAGTAAACTACTCTATCAGCCTGTTGCACTCCTAAAAAAGGAGCGCCGGACCACATTATGGTTAGAATGACAAACATATAACAAAAAGATAAACCACTTAACATGCATAATACAAACAATCACAGACATACACATATTTTACACATAAAAAGGCCCACAAAGTGAGCTGTAAAAAATAGTTGGGTGGTATCTGCGCATAGAGAGTACTGATCTTTATGGCATCACACACTAAAATTAAACCATCAGCCCGTCGCTCCCCTAAATAAGAGGGCCGGACCACCAAGCAGAGAGTATGACAAACATAAAACAATAGAAAACATCCTATAAAGTTTTAAAAACTTTCTCTTCCACAACCTATGGCAGTGATGGCTAACCTTAGCACTCCAACTGCCCAAAAACTACAAATCCCATCATGCCTCTGCCTCCCCGAGTTATGCTTAGAGCTGTCAGAGCATTGCAATGCCTGACGGGACTTTTAGTTTCACCACAGCTGGAGTGCCAAGGTTAGCCATCACTCACCTATGGCCTCCTCCTCCCCAATAGCCATAGCCAATCCTCTCCTAAGTCAATGGTTCTTGCGACTGTATGTAACGCCTAATGGCATCACACGCTAAAAAAGAAAGAAGTAAAACTACACTATCAGCCCGTTGCACTCCTAAAAAAGGAGCGCCGGACCACATTATGGTTAGAATGACAAACATATAACAAAAAGATAAACCACTTAACATGCATAATACAAACAATCACAGACATACACATATTTTACACATAAAAAGGCCCACAAACTGAGCTGTAAAAAATAGTTGGGTGGTATCTGCGAATAGAGAGTACCGATCTTTATGGCATCACACACTGAAATTAAACCATCAGCCCGTCGCTCCCCTAAATAAGAGGGCCGGACCACCAAGCAGAGAGTATGACAAACATAAAACAATAGAAAACATCTTATAAAGTTTTAAAAACTTTCTCTTCCACAACCTATAGCAGTGATGGCTAACCTTGGCATTCGAACTGTCCAAAAACTACAAATCCCATCATGCCTCTGCCTTACCGAGTTATGCTTAGAGCTGTCAGAGCACTGCAATACCTGATGGGACTTTTAGTTTCACCACAGCTGGAGAGCCAATGTTAGCCATCACTCACCTATGGCCTCCTCCTCCCCAATAGCCATAGCCAATCCTCTCCTAAGTCAATGGTTCTTGCGACTGTATGTAACGCCTTATGGCATTACACGCTAAAAACAAAAGAAGTAGAACTGCACTATCAGCCCATTGCACTCCTAAAAAAGGAGCGCCGGACCACAATATGGTTAGAATGACAAACATCTAACAAAAAGATAAACCATTTAACATGCATAATACAAACAATCACAGACATACACATATTTTACACATAAAAAGGCCCACAAAGTGAGCTGTAAAAAATAGTTGGGTGGTATCTGCGAATAGAGAGTACCGATCTTTATGGCATCACACACTGAAATTAAACCATCAGCCCGTCGCTCCCCTAAATAAGAGGGCCGGACCACCAAGCAGAGAGTATGACAAACATAAAACAATAGAAAACATTTTCTAAAGTTTTAAACTTTCTCTTTCACAACCTATGGCAGTGATGGCTAACCTTGGCACTACAACTGTCCAAAAACTACAAATCCCATCATGCCTCTGCCTCCCCGAGTTATGCTTAGAGCTGTCAGAGCATTGCAATGCCTGACGGGACTTTTAGTTTCACCACAGCTGGAGTGCCAAGGTTAGCCATCACTCACCTATGGCCTCCTCCTCCCCAATAGCCATAGCCTTTCCTCTCCTAAGTCAATGGTTCTTGCGACTGTATGTAATGCCTTATGGCATCACATGCTAAAAAAGAAAGAAGTAAAACTACACTATCAGCCCGTTGCACTCCTAAAAAAGGAGCGCCGGACCAAATTATGGTTAGAATGACAAACATATAACAAAAAGATAAACCACTTAACATGCATAATACAAACAATCACAGACATACACATATTTTACACATAAAAAGGCCCACAAAGTGAGCTGTAAAAAATAGTTGGGTAGTATCTGCGCATAGAGAGTACTGATCTTTATGGCATCACACACTGAAATTAAACCATCAGCCCGTCGCTCCCCTAAATAAGAGGGCCGGACCAGCAAGCAGAGAGTATGACAAACATAAAACAATAGAAAACATCCTATAAAGTTTTAAAAACTTTCTCTTCCACAACCTATGGCAGTGATGGCTAACCTTAGCACTCCAAATGCCCAAAAACTACAAATCCCATCATGCCTCTGCCTCCCCGAGTTATGCTTAGAGCTGTCAGAGCATTGCAATGCCTGACGGGACTTTTAGTTTCACCACAGCTGGAGTGCCAAGGTTAGCCATCACTCACCTATGGCCTCCTCCTCCCCAATAGCCATAGCCAATCCTCTCCTAAGTCAATGGTTCTTGCGACTGTATGTAACGCCTAATGGCATCACACGCTAAAAAAGAAAGAAGTAAAACTACACTATCAGCCCGTTGCACTCCTAAAAAAGGAGCGCCGGACCACATTATGGTTAGAATGACAAACATATAACAAAAAGATAAACCACTTAACATGCATAATACAAACAATCACAGACATGCACATATTTTGCACATAAAAAGGCCCACAAAGTGAGCTGTAAAAAATAGTTGGGTGGTATCTGCGCATAGAGAGTACTGATCTTTATGGCATCACACACTGAAATTAAACCATCAGCCCGTCGCTCCCCTAAATAAGAAGGCCGGACCACCAAGCAGAGAGTATGACAAACATAAAACAATAGAAAACATCTTATAAAGTTTTAAAAACTTTCTCTTCCACAACCTATAGCAGTGATGGCTAACCTTGGCATTCGAACTGTCCAAAAACTACAAATCCCATCATGCCTCTGCCTTCCCGAGTTATGCTTAGAGCTGTCAGAGCATTGCAATGCCTGACGGGACTTTTAGTTTCACCACAGCTGGAGTGCCAAGGTTAGCCATCACTCACCTATTGCCTCCTCCTCCCAAATAGCCATAGCCAATCCTCTACTAAGTCAATGGTTCTTGCGACTGTATGTAACGCCTTATGGCATCACACGCTAAAAAAAGAGAAGTAAACTACACTATCAGCCCGTCGCACTCCTAAAAAAGGAGCGCCGGACCACAGTATGGTTAGAATGACAAACATCTAACAAAAAGATAAACCATTTAACATGCATAATACAAACAATCACAGACATACACAAATTTTACACTTAAAAAGGCCCACAAACTGAGCTGTAAAAAATAGTTGGGTGGTATCTGCGAATAGAGAGTACTGATCTTTATGGCATCACACACTGAAATTAAACCATCAGCCCGTCGCTCCCCTAAATAAGAGGGCCGGACCACCAAGCAGAGAGTATGACAAACATAAAACAATAGAAAACATCCTATAAAGTTTTAAAAACTTTCTCTTCCACAACCTATGGCAGTGATGGCTAACCTTAGCACTCCAACTGCCCAAAAACTACAAATCCCATCATGCCTCTGCCTCCCCGAGTTATGCTTAGAGCTGTCAGAGCATTGCAATGCCTGACGGGACTTTTAGTTTCACCACAGCTGGAGTGCCAAGGTTAGCCATCACTCACCTATGGCCTCCTCCTCCCCAATAGCCATAGCCAATCCTCTCCTAAGTCAATGGTTCTTGCGACTGTATGTAACGCCTAATGGCATCACACGCTAAAAAAGAAAGAAGTAAAACTACACTATCAGCCCGTTGCACTCCTAAAAAAGGAGCGCCGGACCACATTATGGTTAGAATGACAAACATATAACAAAAAGATAAACCACTTAACATGCATAATACAAACAATCACAGACATACACATATTTTACACATAAAAAGGCCCACAAACTGAGCTGTAAAAAATAGTTGGGTGGTATCTGCGAATAGAGAGTACCGATCTTTATGGCATCACACACTGAAATTAAACCATCAGCCCGTCGCTCCCCTAAATAAGAGGGCCGGACCACCAAGCAGAGAGTATGACAAACATAAAACAATAGAAAACATCTTATAAAGTTTTAAAAACTTTCTCTTCCACAACCTATAGCAGTGATGGCTAACCTTGGCATTCGAACTGTCCAAAAACTACAAATCCCATCATGCCTCTGCCTTACCGAGTTATGCTTAGAGCTGTCAGAGCACTGCAATACCTGATGGGACTTTTAGTTTCACCACAGCTGGAGAGCCAATGTTAGCCATCACTCACCTATGGCCTCCTCCTCCCCAATAGCCATAGCCAATCCTCTCCTAAGTCAATGGTTCTTGCGACTGTATGTAACGCCTTATGGCATTACACGCTAAAAACAAAAGAAGTAGAACTGCACTATCAGCCCATTGCACTCCTAAAAAAGGAGCGCCGGACCACAATATGGTTAGAATGACAAACATCTAACAAAAAGATAAACCATTTAACATGCATAATACAAACAATCACAGACATACACATATTTTACACATAAAAAGGCCCACAAAGTGAGCTGTAAAAAATAGTTGGGTGGTATCTGCGAATAGAGAGTACCGATCTTTATGGCATCACACACTGAAATTAAACCATCAGCCCGTCGCTCCCCTAAATAAGAGGGCCGGACCACCAAGCAGAGAGTATGACAAACATAAAACAATAGAAAACATTTTCTAAAGTTTTAAACTTTCTCTTTCACAACCTATGGCAGTGATGGCTAACCTTGGCACTACAACTGTCCAAAAACTACAAATCCCATCATGCCTCTGCCTCCCCGAGTTATGCTTAGAGCTGTCAGAGCATTGCAATGCCTGACGGGACTTTTAGTTTCACCACAGCTGGAGTGCCAAGGTTAGCCATCACTCACCTATGGCCTCCTCCTCCCCAATAGCCATAGCCTTTCCTCTCCTAAGTCAATGGTTCTTGCGACTGTATGTAATGCCTTATGGCATCACATGCTAAAAAAGAAAGAAGTAAAACTACACTATCAGCCCGTTGCACTCCTAAAAAAGGAGCGCCGGACCAAATTATGGTTAGAATGACAAACATATAACAAAAAGATAAACCACTTAACATGCATAATACAAACAATCACAGACATACACATATTTTACACATAAAAAGGCCCACAAAGTGAGCTGTAAAAAATAGTTGGGTAGTATCTGCGCATAGAGAGTACTAATCTTTATGGCATCACACACTGAAATTAAACCATCAGCCCGTCGCTCCCCTAAATAAGAGGGCCGGACCAGCAAGCAGAGAGTATGACAAACATAAAACAATAGAAAACATCCTATAAAGTTTTAAAAACTTTCTCTTCCACAACCTATGGCAGTGATGGCTAACCTTAGCACTCCAAATGCCCAAAAACTACAAATCCCATCATGCCTCTGCCTCCCCGAGTTATGCTTAGAGCTGTCAGAGCATTGCAATGCCTGACGGGACTTTTAGTTTCACCACAGCTGGAGTGCCAAGGTTAGCCATCACTCACCTATGGCCTCCTCCTCCCCAATAGCCATAGCCAATCCTCTCCTAAGTCAATGGTTCTTGCGACTGTATGTAACGCCTAATGGCATCACACGCTAAAAAAGAAAGAAGTAAAACTACACTATCAGCCCGTTGCACTCCTAAAAAAGGAGCGCCGGACCACATTATGGTTAGAATGACAAACATATAACAAAAAGATAAACCACTTAACATGCATAATACAAACAATCACAGACATGCACATATTTTGCACATAAAAAGGCCCACAAAGTGAGCTGTAAAAAATAGTTGGGTGGTATCTGCGCATAGAGAGTACTGATCTTTATGGCATCACACACTGAAATTAAACCATCAGCCCGTCGCTCCCCTAAATAAGAAGGCCGGACCACCAAGCAGAGAGTATGACAAACATAAAACAATAGAAAACATCTTATAAAGTTTTAAAAACTTTCTCTTCCACAACCTATAGCAGTGATGGCTAACCTTGGCATTCGAACTGTCCAAAAACTACAAATCCCATCATGCCTCTGCCTTCCCGAGTTATGCTTAGAGCTGTCAGAGCATTGCAATGCCTGACGGGACTTTTAGTTTCACCACAGCTGGAGTGCCAAGGTTAGCCATCACTCACCTATTGCCTCCTCCTCCCAAATAGCCATAGCCAATCCTCTACTAAGTCAATGGTTCTTGCGACTGTATGTAACGCCTTATGGCATCACACGCTAAAAAAAGAGAAGTAAACTACACTATCAGCCCGTCGCACTCCTAAAAAAGGAGCGCCGGACCACAGTATGGTTAGAATGACAAACATCTAACAAAAAGATAAACCATTTAACATGCATAATACAAACAATCACAGACATACACAAATTTTACACTTAAAAAGGCCCACAAACTGAGCTGTAAAAAATAGTTGGGTGGTATCTGCGAATAGAGAGTACTGATCTTTATGGCATCACACACTGAAATTAAACCATCAGCCCGTCGCTCCCCTAAATAAGAGGGCCGGACCACCAAGCAGAGAGTATGACAAACATAAAACAATAGAAAACATCTTATAAAGTTTTAAAAACTTTCTCTTCCACAACCTATAGCAGTGATGGCTAACCTTGGCATTCGAACTGTCCAAAAACTACAAATCCCATCATGCCTCTGCCTCCCCGAGTTATGCTTAGAGCTGTCAGAGCACTGCAATACCTGACGGGACTTTTAGTTTCACCACAGCTGGAGTGCCAATGTTAGCCATCACTCACCTATGGCCTCCTCCTCCCCAATAGCCATAGCCAATCCTCTCCTAAGTCAATGGTTCTTGCGACTGTATGGAACGCCTTATGGCATCACACGCTAAAAACAAAAGAAGTAAAACTGCACTATCAGCCCATTGCACTCCTAAAAAAGGAGCGCCGGACCACAATATGGTTAGAATGACAAACATCTAACAAAAAGATAAACCATTTAACATGCATAATACAAACAATCACAGACATACACATATTTTACACATAAAAAGGCCCACAAAGTGAGCTGTAAAAAATAGTTGGGTGGTATCTGCGCATAGAGAGTACTGATCTTTATGGCATCACACACTGAAATTAAACCATCAGCCCGTCGCTCCCCTAAATAAGAGGGCCGGACCACCAAGCAGAGAGTATGACAAACATAAAACAATAGAAAACATCTTATAAAGTTTTAAAAACTTTCTCTTCCACAACCTATAGCAGTGATGGCTAACCTTGGCATTCGAACTGTCCAAAAACTACAAATCCCATCATGCCTCTGCCTCCCCGAGTTATGCTTAGAGCTGTCAGAGCACTGCAATACCTGATGGGACTTTTAGTTTCACCACAGCTGGAGTGCCAATGTTAGCCATCACTCACCTATGGCCTCCTCCTCCCCAATAGCCATAGCCAATCCTCTCCTAAGTCAATGGTTCTTGCGACTGTATGTAATGCCTTATGGCATTACACGCTAAAAACAAAAGAAGTAGAACTGCACTATCAGCCCATTGCACTCCTAAAAAAGGAGCGCCGGACCACAATATGGTTAGAATGACAAACATCTAACAAAAAGATAAACCATTTAACATGCATAATACAAACAATCACAGACATACACATATTTTACACATAAAAAGGCCCACAAAGTGAGCTGTAAAAAATAGTTGGGTGGTATCTGCGAATAGAGAGTACCGATCTTTATGGCATCACACACTGAAATTAAACCATCAGCCCGTCGCTCCCCTAAATAAGAGGGCCGGACCACCAAGCAGAGAGTATGACAAACATAAAACAATAGAAAACATTTTCTAAAGTTTTAAAAACTTTCTCTTCCACAACCTATGGCAGTGATGGCTAACCTTAGCACTCCAACTGCCCAAAAACTACAAATCCCATCATGCCTCTGCCTCCCCGAGTTATGCTTAGAGCTGTCAGAGCATTGCAATGCCTGACGGGACTTTTAGTTTCACCACAGCTGGAGTGCCAAGGTTAGCCATCACTCACCTATGGCCTCCTCCTCCCCAATAGCCATAGCCAATCCTCTCCTAAGTCAATGGTTCTTGCGACTGTATGTAACGCCTTATGGCATCACACGCTAAAAAAGAAAGAAGTAAAACTACACTATCAGCCCGTTGCACTCCTAAAAAAGGAGCGCCGGACCACAATATGGTTAGAATGACAAACATATAACAAAAAGATAAACCATTTAACATGCATAATACAAACAATCACAGACATACACATATTTTACACATAAAAAGGCCCACAAAGTGAGCTGTAAAAAATAGTTGGGTGGTATCTGCACATAGAGAGTACTGATCTTTATGGCATCACACACTGAAATTAAACCATCAGCCCGTCGCTCCCCTAAATAAGAGGGCCGGACCACCAAGCAGTGAGTATGACAAACATAAAACAATAGAAAACATCTTATAAAGTTTTAAACTTTCTCTTTCACAACCTATGGCAGTGATGGCTAACCTTGGCACTCCAACTGCCCAAAAACTACAAATCCCATCATGCCTCTGCCTCCCCGAGTTATGCTTAGAGCTGTCAGAGCATTGCAATGCCTGACGGGACTTTTAGTTTCACCACAGCTGGAGTGCCAAGGTTAGCCATCACTCACCTATGGCCTCCTCCTCCCCAATAGCCATAGCCAATCCTCTCCTAAGTCAATGGTTCTTGCGACTGTATGTAACGCCTAATGGCATCACACGCTAAAAAAGAAAGAAGTAAAACTACACTATCAGCCCGTTGCACTCCTAAAAAAGGAGCGCCGGACCACAGTATGGTTAGAATGACAAATATCTAACAAAAAGATAAAACACTTAACATGCATAATACAAACAATCACAGACATACACATATTTTACACATAAAAAGGCCCACAAACTGAACTGTAAAAAATAGTTGGGTGGTATCTGCGAATAGAGAGTACCGATCTTTATGGCATCACACACTGAAATTAAACCATCAGCCCGTCGCTCCCCTAAATAAGAGGGCCGGACCACCAAGCAGAGAGTATGACAAACATAAAACAATAGAAAACATCTTATAAAGTTTTAAAAACTTTCTCTTCCACAACCTATAGCAGTGATGGCTAACCTTGGCATTCGAACTGTCCAAAAACTACAAATCCCATCATGCCTCTGCCTCCCCGAGTTATGCTTAGAGCTGTCAGAGCACTGCAATACCTGATGGGACTTTTAGTTTCACCACAGCTGGAGAGCCAATGTTAGCCATCACTCACCTATGGCCTCCTCCTCCCCAATAGCCATAGCCAATCCTCTCCTAAGTCAATGGTTCTTGCGACTGTATGTAACGCCTTATGGCATTACACGCTAAAAACAAAAGAAGTAGAACTGCACTATCAGCCCATTGCACTCCTAAAAAAGGAGCGCCGGACCACAATATGGTTAGAATGACAAACATCTAACAAAAAGATAAACCATTTAACATGCATAATACAAACAATCACAGACATACACATATTTTACACATAAAAAGGCCCACAAAGTGAGCTGTAAAAAATAGTTGGGTGGTATCTGCGAATAGAGAGTACCGATCTTTATGGCATCACACACTGAAATTAAACCATCAGCCCGTCGCTCCCCTAAATAAGAGGGCCGGACCACCAAGCAGAGAGTATGACAAACATAAAACAATAGAAAACATTTTCTAAAGTTTTAAACTTTCTCTTTCACAACCTATGGCAGTGATGGCTAACCTTGGCACTACAACTGTCCAAAAACTACAAATCCCATCATGCCTCTGCCTCCCCGAGTTATGCTTAGAGCTGTCAGAGCATTGCAATGCCTGACGGGACTTTTAGTTTCACCACAGCTGGAGTGCCAAGGTTAGCCATCACTCACCTATGGCCTCCTCCTCCCCAATAGCCATAGCCAATCCTCTCCTAAGTCAATGGTTCTTGCGACTGTATGTAACGCCTAATGGCATCACACGCTAAAAAAGAAAGAAGTAAAACTACACTATCAGCCCGTTGCACTCCTAAAAAAGGAGCGCCGGACCACAGTATGGTTAGAATGACAAATATCTAACAAAAAGATAAAACACTTAACATGCATAATACAAACAATCACAGACATACACATATTTTACACATAAAAAGGCCCACAAACTGAACTGTAAAAAATAGTTGGGTGGTATCTGCGAATAGAGAGTACCGATCTTTATGGCATCACACACTGAAATTAAACCATCAGCCCGTCGCTCCCCTAAATAAGAGGGCCGGACCACCAAGCAGAGAGTATGACAAACATAAAACAATAGAAAACATCTTATAAAGTTTTAAAAACTTTCTCTTCCACAACCTATAGCAGTGATGGCTAACCTTGGCATTCGAACTGTCCAAAAACTACAAATCCCATCATGCCTCTGCCTCCCCGAGTTATGCTTAGAGCTGTCAGAGCACTGCAATACCTGATGGGACTTTTAGTTTCACCACAGCTGGAGAGCCAATGTTAGCCATCACTCACCTATGGCCTCCTCCTCCCCAATAGCCATAGCCAATCCTCTCCTAAGTCAATGGTTCTTGCGACTGTATGTAACGCCTTATGGCATTACACGCTAAAAACAAAAGAAGTAGAACTGCACTATCAGCCCATTGCACTCCTAAAAAAGGAGCGCCGGACCACAATATGGTTAGAATGACAAACATCTAACAAAAAGATAAACCATTTAACATGCATAATACAAACAATCACAGACATACACATATTTTACACATAAAAAGGCCCACAAAGTGAGCTGTAAAAAATAGTTGGGTGGTATCTGCGAATAGAGAGTACCGATCTTTATGGCATCACACACTGAAATTAAACCATCAGCCCGTCGCTCCCCTAAATAAGAGGGCCGGACCACCAAGCAGAGAGTATGACAAACATAAAACAATAGAAAACATTTTCTAAAGTTTTAAACTTTCTCTTTCACAACCTATGGCAGTGATGGCTAACCTTGGCACTACAACTGTCCAAAAACTACAAATCCCATCATGCCTCTGCCTCCCCGAGTTATGCTTAGAGCTGTCAGAGCATTGCAATGCCTGACGGGACTTTTAGTTTCACCACAGCTGGAGTGCCAAGGTTAGCCATCACTCACCTATGGCCTCCTCCTCCCCAATAGCCATAGCCTTTCCTCTCCTAAGTCAATGGTTCTTGCGACTGTATGTAATGCCTTATGGCATCACATGCTAAAAAAGAAAGAAGTAAAACTACACTATCAGCCCGTTGCACTCCTAAAAAAGGAGCGCCGGACCAAATTATGGTTAGAATGACAAACATATAACAAAAAGATAAACCACTTAACATGCATAATACAAACAATCACAGACATACACATATTTTACACATAAAAAGGCCCACAAAGTGAGCTGTAAAAAATAGTTGGGTAGTATCTGCGCATAGAGAGTACTGATCTTTATGGCATCACACACTGAAATTAAACCATCAGCCCGTCGCTCCCCTAAATAAGAGGGCCGGACCAGCAAGCAGAGAGTATGACAAACATAAAACAATAGAAAACATCCTATAAAGTTTTAAAAACTTTCTCATCCACAACCTATGGCAGTGATGGCTAACCTTAGCACTCCAAATGCCCAAAAACTACAAATCCCATCATGCCTCTGCCTCCCCGAGTTATGCTTAGAGCTGTCAGAGCATTGCAATGCCTGACGGGACTTTTAGTTTCACCACAGCTGGAGTGCCAAGGTTAGCCATCACTCACCTATGGCCTCCTCCTCCCCAATGGCCATAGCCAATCCTCTCCTAAGTCAATGGTTCTTGCGACTGTATGTAACGCCTAATGGCATCACACGCTAAAAAAGAAAGAAGTAAAACTACACTATCAGCCCGTTGCACTCCTAAAAAAGGAGCGCCGGACCACATTATGGTTAGAATGACAAACATATAACAAAAAGATAAACCACTTAACATGCATAATACAAACAATCACAGACATGCACATATTTTACACATAAAAAGGCCCACAAAGTGAGCTGTAAAAAATAGTTGGGTGGTATCTGCGCATAGAGAGTACTGATCTTTATGGCATCACACACTGAAATTAAACCATCAGCCCGTCGCTCCCCTAAATAAGAAGGCCGGACCACCAAGCAGAGAGTATGACAAACATAAAACAATAGAAAACATCTTATAAAGTTTTAAAAACTTTCTCTTCCACAACCTATAGCAGTGATGGCTAACCTTGGCATTCGAACTGTCCAAAAACTACAAATCCCATCATGCCTCTGCCTTCCCGAGTTATGCTTAGAGCTGTCAGAGCATTGCAATGCCTGACGGGACTTTTAGTTTCACCACAGCTGGAGTGCCAAGGTTAGCCATCACTCACCTATTGCCTCCTCCTCCCAAATAGCCATAGCCAATCCTCTACTAAGTCAATGGTTCTTGCGACTGTATGTAACGCCTTATGGCATCACACGCTAAAAAAAGAGAAGTAAACTACACTATCAGCCCGTCGCACTCCTAAAAAAGGAGCGCCGGACCACAGTATGGTTAGAATGACAAACATCTAACAAAAAGATAAACCATTTAACATGCATAATACAAACAATCACAGACATACACAAATTTTACACTTAAAAAGGCCCACAAACTGAGCTGTAAAAAATAGTTGGGTGGTATCTGCGAATAGAGAGTACTGATCTTTATGGCATCACACACTGAAATTAAACCATCAGCCCGTCGCTTCCCTAAATAAGAGGGCCGGACCACCAAGCAGAGAGTATGACAAACATAAAACAATAGAAAACATCTTATAAAGTTTTAAAAACTTTCTCTTCCACAACCTATAGCAGTGATGGCTAACCTTGGCATTCGAACTGTCCAAAAACTACAAATCCCATCATGCCTCTGCCTCCCCGAGTTATGCTTAGAGCTGTCAGAGCACTGCAATACCTGACGGGACTTTTAGTTTCACCACAGCTGGAGTGCCAATGTTAGCCATCACTCACCTATGGCCTCCTCCTCCCCAATAGCCATAGCCAATCCTCTCCTAAGTCAATGGTTCTTGCGACTGTATGGAACGCCTTATGGCATCACACGCTAAAAACAAAAGAAGTAAAACTGCACTATCAGCCCATTGCACTCCTAAAAAAGGAGCGCCGGACCACAATATGGTTAGAATGACAAACATATAACAAAAAGATAAACCATTTAACATGCATAATACAAACAATCACAGACATACACATATTTTACACATAAAAAGGCCCACAAAGTGAGCTGTAAAAAATAGTTGGGTGGTATCTGCGCATAGAGAGTACTAATCTTTATGGCATCACACACTGAAATTAAACCATCAACCCGTCGCTCCCCTAAATAAGAGGGCCGGACCACCAAGCAGAGAGTATGACAAACATAAAACAATAGAAAACATCCTATAAAGTTTTAAAAACTTTCTCTTCCACAACCTATGGCAGTGATGGCTAACCTTGGCACTCCAACTGCCCAAAAACTACAAATCCCATCATGCCTCTGCCTCTTCGAGTTATGCTTAGAGCTGTCAGAGCATTGCAATGCCTGACGGGACTTTTAGTTTCACCACAGCTGGAGTGCCAAGGTTAGCCATCACTCACCTATGGCCTCCTCCTCCCCAATAGCCATAGCCAATCCTCTCCTAAGTCAATGGTTCTTGCGACTGTATGTAACGCCTTATGGCATCACACGCTAAAAAAGAAAGAAGTAAAACTACACTATCAGCCCGTTGCACTCCTAAAAAAGGAGCGCCGGACCACAGTATGGTTAGAATGACAAACATCTAACAAAAAGATAAACCATTTAACATGCATAATACAAACAATCACAGACATACACATATTTTACACATAAAAAGGCCCACAAAGTGAGCTGTAAAAAATAGTTGGGTGGTATCTGCGCATAGAGAGTACTGATCTTTATGGCATCACACACTGAAATTAAACCATCAGCCCGTCGCTCCCCTAAATAAGAGGGCCGGACCACCAAGCAGAGAGTATGACAAACATAAAACAATAGAAAACATCTTATAAAGTTTTAAAAACTTTCTCTTCCACAACCTATAGCAGTGATGGCTAACCTTGGCATTCGAACTGTCCAAAAACTACAAATCCCATCATGCCTCTGCCTCCCCGAGTTATGCTTAGAGCTGTCAGAGCACTGCAATACCTGATGGGACTTTTAGTTTCACCACAGCTGGAGTGCCAATGTTAGCCATCACTCACCTATGGCCTCCTCCTCCCCAATAGCCATAGCCAATCCTCTCCTAAGTCAATGGTTCTTGCGACTGTATGTAATGCCTTATGGCATTACACGCTAAAAACAAAAGAAGTAGAACTGCACTATCAGCCCATTGCACTCCTAAAAAAGGAGCGCCGGACCACAATATGGTTAGAATGACAAACATCTAACAAAAAGATAAACCATTTAACATGCATAATACAAACAATCACAGACATACACATATTTTACACATAAAAAGGCCCACAAAGTGAGCTGTAAAAAATAGTTGGGTGGTATCTGCGAATAGAGAGTACCGATCTTTATGGCATCACACACTGAAATTAAACCATCAGCCCGTCGCTCCCCTAAATAAGAGGGCCGGACCACCAAGCAGAGAGTATGACAAACATAAAACAATAGAAAACATTTTCTAAAGTTTTAAACTTTCTCTTTCACAACCTATGGCAGTGATGGCTAACCTTGGCACTACAACTGTCCAAAAACTCCAAATCCCATCATGCCTCTGCCTCCCCGAGTTATGCTTAGAGCTGTCAGAGCATTGCAATGCCTAACGGGACTTTTAGTTTCACCACAGCTGGAGTGCCAAGGTTAGCCATCACTCACCTATGGCCTCCTCCTCCCCAATAGCCATAGCCTTTCCTCTCCTAAGTCAATGGTTCTTGCGACTGTATGTAACGCCTTATGGCATCACACGCTAAAAAAAGAGAAGTAAACTACACTATCAGCCCGTCGCACTCCTAAAAAAGGAGCGCCGGACCACAGTATGGTTAGAATGACAAACATCTAACAAAAAGATAAACCATTTAACATGCATAATACAAACAATCACAGACATACACATATTTTACACTTAAAAAGGCCCACAAACTGAGCTGTAAAAAATAGTTGGGTGGTATCTGCGAATAGAGAGTACTGATCTTTATGGCATCACACACTGAAATTAAACCATCAGCCCGTCGCTCCCCTAAATAAGAGGGAAGGACCACCAAGCAGAGAGTATGACAAACATAAAACAATAGAAAACATCTTATAAAGTTTTAAAAACTTTCTCTTCCACAACCTATAGCAGTGATGGCTAACCTTGGCATTCGAACTGTCCAAAAACTACAAATCCCATCATGCCTCTGCCTCCCCGAGTTATGCTTAGAGCTGTCAGAGCACTGCAATACCTGACGGGACTTTTAGTTTCACCACAGCTGGAGTGCCAATGTTAGCCATCGCTCACCTATGGCCTCCTCCTCCCCAATAGCCATAGCCTTTCCTCTCCTAAGTCAATGGTTCTTGCGACTGTATGTAATGCCTTATGGCATCACACGCTAAAAAAGAAAGAAGTAAAACTACACTATCAGCCCATTGCACTCCTAAAAAAGGAGCGCCGGACCAAATTATGGTTAGAATGACAAACATATAACAAAAAGATAAACCACTTAACATGCATAATACAAACAATCACAGACATACACATATTTTACACATAAAAAGGCCCACAAAGTGAGCTGTAAAAAATAGTTGGGTAGTATCTGCGCATAGAGAGTACTGATCTTTATGGCATCACACACTGAAATTAAACCATCAGCCCGTCGCTCCCCTAAATAAGAGGGCCGGACCACCAAGCAGAGAGTATGACAAACATAAAACAATAGAAAACATCCTATAAAGTTTTAAAACCTTTCTCTTCCACAACCTATGGCAGTGATGGCTAACCTTGGCACTCCAACTGCCCAAAAACTACAAATCCCATCATGCCTCTGCCTCCCCAAGTTATGCTTAGAGCTTTTAGAGCATTGCAATGCCTGATGGGACTTTTAGTTTCACCACAGCTGGAGTGCCAAGGTTAGCCATCACTCACCTATGGCCTCCTCCTCCCCAATAGCCATAGCCAATCCTCTCCTAAGTCAATGGTTCTTGCGACTGTATGTAACGCCTAATGGCATCACACGCTAAAAAAGAAAGAAGTAAACTACACTATCAGCCCGTCGCACTCCTAAAAAAGGAGCGCCGGACCACAGTATGGTTAGAATGACAAACGTCTAACAAAAAGATAAACCATTTAACATGCATAATACAAACAATCACAGACATACACATATTTTACACTTAAAAAGGCCCACAAACTGAGCTGTAAAAAATAGTTGGGTGGTATCTGCGAATAGAGAGTACTGATCTTTATGGCATCACACACTGAAATTAAACCATCAGCCCGTCGCTCCCCTAAATAAGAGGGCCGGACCACCAAGCAGAGAGTATGACAAACATAAAACAATAGAAAACATCTTATAAAGTTTTAAAAACTTTCTCTTCCACAACCTATAGCAGTGATGGCTAACCTTGGCATTCGAACTGTCCAAAAACTACAAATCCCATCATGCCTCTGCCTCCCCGAGTTATGCTTAGAGCTGTCAGAGCACTGCAATACCTGACGGGACTTTTAGTTTCACCACAGCTGGAGTGCCAATGTTAGCCATCACTCACCTATGGCCTCCTCCTCCCCAATAGCCATAGCCAATCCTCTCCTAAGTCAATGGTTCTTGCGACTGTATGTAACGCCTTATGGCATTACACGCTAAAAACAAAAGAAGTAAAACTGCACTATCAGCCCATTGCACTCCTAAAAAAGGAGCGCCGGACCACAATATGGTTAGAATGACAAACATATAACAAAAAGATAAACCATTTAACATGCATAATACAAACAATCACAGACATACACATATTTTACACATAAAAAGGCCCACAAAGTGAGCTGTAAAAAATAGTTGGGTGGTATCTGCGCATAGAGAGTACTAATCTTTATGGCATCACACACTGAAATTAAACCATCAACCCGTCGCTCCCCTAAATAAGAGGGCCGGACCACCAAGCAGAGAGTATGACAAACATAAAACAATAGAAAACATCCTATAAAGTTTTAAAAACTTTCTCTTCCACAACCTATGGCAGTGATGGCTAACCTTAGCACTCCAAATGCCCAAAAACTACAAATCCCATCATGCCTCTGCCTCCCCGAGTTATGCTTAGAGCTGTCAGAGCATTGCAATGCCTGACGGGACTTTTAGTTTCACCACAGCTGGAGTGCCAAGGTTAGCCATCACTCACCTATGGCCTCCTCCTCCCCAATAGCCATAGCCAATCCTCTCCTAAGTCAATGGTTCTTGCGACTGTATGTAACGCCTAATGGCATCACACGCTAAAAAAGAAAGAAGTAAAACTACACTATCAGCCCGTCGCACTCCTAAAAAAGGAGCGCCGGACCACAGTATGGTTAGAATGACAAACATCTAACAAAAAGATAAACCATTTAACATGCATAATACAAACAATCACAGACATACACATATTTTACACTTAAAAAGGCCCACAAACTGAGCTGTAAAAAATAGTTGGGTGGTATCTGCGAATAGAGAGTACTGATCTTTATGGCATCACACACTGAAATTAAACCATCAGCCCGTCGCTCCCCTAAATAAGAGGGCCGGACCACCAAGCAGAGAGTATGACAAACATAAAACAATAGAAAACATCTTATAAAGTTTTAAAAACTTTCTCTTCCACAACCTATAGCAGTGATGGCTAACCTTGGCATTCGAACTGTCCAAAAACTACAAATCCCATCATGCCTCTGCCTCCCCGAGTTATGCTTAGAGCTGTCAGAGCACTGCAATACCTGACGGGACTTTTAGTTTCACCACAGCTGGAGTGCCAATGTTAGCCATCACTCACCTATGGCCTCCTCCTCCCCAATAGCCATAGCCTTTCCTCTCCTAAGTCAATGGTTCTTGCGACTGTATGTAATGCCTTATGGCATCACACGCTAAAAAAGAAAGAAGTAAAACTACACTATCAGCCCATTGCACTCCTAAAAAAGGAGCGCCGGACCAAATTATGGTTAGAATGACAAACATATAACAAAAAGATAAACCACTTAACATGCATAATACAAACAATCACAGACATACACATATTTTACACATAAAAAGGCCCACAGAGTGAGCTGTAAAAAATAGTTGGGTAGTATCTGCGCATAGAGAGTACTGATCTTTATGGCATCACACACTGAAATTAAACCATCAGCCCGTCGCTCCCCTAAATAAGAGGGCCGGACCACCAAGCAGAGAGTATGACAAACATAAAACAATAGAAAACATCCTATAAAGTTTTAAAACCTTTCTCTTCCACAACCTATGGCAGTGATGGCTAACCTTGGCACTCCAACTGCCCAAAAACTACAAATCCCATCATGCCTCTGCCTCCCCAAGTTATGCTTAGTGCTTTTAGAGCATTGCAATGCCTGATGGGACTTTTAGTTTCACCACAGCTGGAGTGCCAAGGTTAGCCATCACTCACCTATGGCCTCCTCCTCCCCAATAGCCATAGCCAATCCTCTCCTAAGTCAATGGTTCTTGCGACTGTATGTAACGCCTAATGGCATCACACGCTAAAAAAGAAAGAAGTAAAACTACACTATCAGCCCGTTGCACTCCTAAAAAAGGAGCGCCGGACCACATTATGGTTAGAATGACAAACATATAACAAAAAGATAAACCACTTAACATGCATAATACAAACAATCACAGACATACACATATTTTACACATAAAAAGGCCCACAAAGTGAGCTGTAAAAAATAGTTGGGTGGTATCTGCGCATAGAGAGTACTGATCTCTATGGCATCACACACTGAAATTAAACCATCAGCCCGTCGCTCCCCTAAATAAGAGGGCCGGACCACCAAGCAGAGAGTATGACAAACATAAAACAATAGAAAACATCTTATAAAGTTTTAAAAACTTTCTCTTCCACAACCTATAGCAGTGATGGCTAACCTTGGCATTCGAACTGTCCAAAAACTACAAATCCCATCATGCCTCTGCCTTCCCGAGTTATGCTTAGAGCTGTCAGAGCATTGCAATGCCTGACGGGACTTTTAGTTTCACCACAGCTGGAGTGCCAAGGTTAGCCATCACTCACCTATTGCCTCCTCCTCCCAAATAGCCATAGCCAATCCTCTCCTAAGTCAATGGTTCTTGTGACTGTATGTAACGCCTTATGGCATCACACGCTAAAAAAAGAGAAGTAAACTACACTATCAGCCCGTCGCACTCCTAAAAAAGGAGCGCCGGACCACAGTATGGTTAGAATGACAAACATCTAACAAAAAGATAAACCATTTAACATGCATAATACAAACAATCACAGACATACACATATTTTACACATAAAAAGGCCCACAAAGTGAGCTGTAAAAAATAGTTGGGTGGTATCTGCGAATAGAGAGTACTGATCTTTATGGCATCACACACTGAAATTAAACCATCAGCCCGTCGCTCCCCTAAATAAGAGGGCCGGACCACCAAGCAGAGAGTATGACAAACATAAAACAATAGAAAACATCTTATAAAGTTTTAAAAACTTTCTCTTCCACAACCTATAGCAGTGATGGCTAACCTTGGCATTCGAACTGTCCAAAAACTACAAATCCCATCATGCCTCTGCCTCCCCGAGTTATGCTTAGAGCTGTCAGAGCACTGCAATACCTGACGGGACTTTTAGTTTCACCACAGCTGGAGTGCCAATGTTAGCCATCACTCACCTATGGCCTCCTCCTCCCCAATAGCCATAGCCAATCCTCTCCTAAGTCAATGGTTCTTGCGACTGTATGTAACGCCTTATGGCATTACACGCTAAAAACAAAAGAAGTAAAACTGCACTATCAGCCCATTGCACTCCTAAAAAAGGAGCGCCGGACCACAATATGGTTAGAATGAGAAACATATAACAAAAAGATAAACCATTTAACATGCATAATACAAACAATCACAGACATACACATATTTTACACATAAAAAGGCCCACAAAGTGAGCTGTAAAAAATAGTTGGGTGGTATCTGCGCATAGAGAGTACTAATCTTTATGGCATCACACACTGAAATTAAACCATCAACCCGTCGCTCCCCTAAATAAGAGGGCCGGACCACCAAGCAGAGAGTATGACAAACATAAAACAATAGAAAACATCCTATAAAGTTTTAAAAACTTTCTCTTCCACAACCTATGGCAGTGATGGCTAACCTTAGCACTCCAAGTGCCCAAAAACTACAAATCCCATCATGCCTCTGCCTCCCCGAGTTATGCTTAGAGCTGTCAGAGCATTGCAATGCCTGACGGGACTTTTAGTTTCACCACAGCTGGAGTGCCAAGGTTAGCCATCACTCACCTATGGCCTCCTCCTCCCCAATAGCCATAGCCAATCCTCTCCTAAGTCAATGGTTCTTGCGACTGTATGTAACGCCTAATGGCATCACACGCTAAAAAAGAAAGAAGTAAAACTACACTATCAGCCCGTTGCACTCCTAAAAAAGGAGCGCCGGACCACATTATGGTTAGAATGACAAACATATAACAAAAAGATAAACCACTTAACATGCATAATACAAACAATCACAGACATGCACATATTTTACACATAAAAAGGCCCACAAAGTGAGCTGTAAAAAATAGTTGGGTGGTATCTGCGCATAGAGAGTACTGATCTTTATGGCATCACACACTGAAATTAAACCATCAGCCCGTCGCTCCCCTAAATAAGAAGGCCGGACCACCAAGCAGAGAGTATGACAAACATAAAACAATAGAAAACATCTTATAAAGTTTTAAAAACTTTCTCTTCCACAACCTATAGCAGTGATGGCTAACCTTGGCATTCGAACTGTCCAAAAACTACAAATCCCATCATGCCTCTGCCTTCCCGAGTTATGCTTAGAGCTGTCAGAGCATTGCAATGCCTGACGGGACTTTTAGTTTCACCACAGCTGGAGTGCCAAGGTTAGCCATCACTCACCTATTGCCTCCTCCTCCCAAATAGCCATAGCCAATCCTCTACTAAGTCAATGGTTCTTGCGACTGTATGTAACGCCTTATGGCATCACACGCTAAAAAAAGAGAAGTAAACTACACTATCAGCCCGTCGCACTCCTAAAAAAGGAGCGCCGGACCACAGTATGGTTAGAATGACAAACATCTAACAAAAAGATAAACCATTTAACATGCATAATACAAACAATCACAGACATACACAAATTTTACACTTAAAAAGGCCCACAAACTGAGCTGTAAAAAATAGTTGGGTGGTATCTGCGAATAGAGAGTACTGATCTTTATGGCATCACACACTGAAATTAAACCATCAGCCCGTCGCTCCCCTAAATAAGAGGGCCGGACCACCAAGCAGAGAGTATGACAAACATAAAACAATAGAAAACATCTTATAAAGTTTTAAAAACTTTCTCTTCCACAACCTATAGCAGTGATGGCTAACCTTGGCATTCGAACTGTCCAAAAACTACAAATCCCATCATGCCTCTGCCTCCCCGAGTTATGCTTAGAGCTGTCAGAGCACTGCAATACCTGACGGGACTTTTAGTTTCACCACAGCTGGAGTGCCAATGTTAGCCATCACTCACCTATGGCCTCCTCCTCCCCAATAGCCATAGCCAATCCTCTCCTAAGTCAATGGTTCTTGCGACTGTATGGAACGCCTTATGGCATCACACGCTAAAAACAAAAGAAGTAAAACTGCACTATCAGCCCATTGCACTCCTAAAAAAGGAGCGCCGGACCACAATATGGTTAGAATGACAAACATATAACAAAAAGATAAACCATTTAACATGCATAATACAAACAATCACAGACATACACATATTTTACACATAAAAAGGCCCACAAAGTGAGCTGTAAAAAATAGTTGGGTGGTATCTGCGCATAGAGAGTACTAATCTTTATGGCATCACACACTGAAATTAAACCATCAACCCGTCGCTCCCCTAAATAAGAGGGCCGGACCACCAAGCAGAGAGTATGACAAACATAAAACAATAGAAAACATCCTATAAAGTTTTAAAAACTTTCTCTTCCACAACCTATGGCAGTGATGGCTAACCTTGGCACTCCAACTGCCCAAAAACTACAAATCCCATCATGCCTCTGCCTCTTCGAGTTATGCTTAGAGCTGTCAGAGCATTGCAATGCCTGACGGGACTTTTAGTTTCACCACAGCTGGAGTGCCAAGGTTAGCCATCACTCACCTATGGCCTCCTCCTCCCCAATAGCCATAGCCAATCCTCTCCTAAGTCAATGGTTCTTGCGACTGTATGTAACGCCTTATGGCATCACACGCTAAAAAAGAAAGAAGTAAAACTACACTATCAGCCCGTTGCACTCCTAAAAAAGGAGCGCCGGACCACAGTATGGTTAGAATGACAAACATCTAACAAAAAGATAAACCATTTAACATGCATAATACAAACAATCACAGACATACACATATTTTACACATAAAAAGGCCCACAAAGTGAGCTGTAAAAAATAGTTGGGTGGTATCTGCGCATAGAGAGTACTGATCTTTATGGCATCACACACTGAAATTAAACCATCAGCCCGTCGCTCCCCTAAATAAGAGGGCCGGACCACCAAGCAGAGAGTATGACAAACATAAAACAATAGAAAACATCTTATAAAGTTTTAAAAACTTTCTCTTCCACAACCTATAGCAGTGATGGCTAACCTTGGCATTCGAACTGTCCAAAAACTACAAATCCCATCATGCCTCTGCCTCCCCGAGTTATGCTTAGAGCTGTCAGAGCACTGCAATACCTGATGGGACTTTTAGTTTCACCACAGCTGGAGTGCCAATGTTAGCCATCACTCACCTATGGCCTCCTCCTCCCCAATAGCCATAGCCAATCCTCTCCTAAGTCAATGGTTCTTGCGACTGTATGTAATGCCTTATGGCATTACACGCTAAAAACAAAAGAAGTAGAACTGCACTATCAGCCCATTGCACTCCTAAAAAAGGAGCGCCGGACCACAATATGGTTAGAATGACAAACATCTAACAAAAAGATAAACCATTTAACATGCATAATACAAACAATCACAGACATACACATATTTTACACATAAAAAGGCCCACAAAGTGAGCTGTAAAAAATAGTTGGGTGGTATCTGCGAATAGAGAGTACCGATCTTTATGGCATCACACACTGAAATTAAACCATCAGCCCGTCGCTCCCCTAAATAAGAGGGCCGGACCACCAAGCAGAGAGTATGACAAACATAAAACAATAGAAAACATTTTCTAAAGTTTTAAACTTTCTCTTTCACAACCTATGGCAGTGATGGCTAACCTTGGCACTACAACTGTCCAAAAACTCCAAATCCCATCATGCCTCTGCCTCCCCGAGTTATGCTTAGAGCTGTCAGAGCATTGCAATGCCTAACGGGACTTTTAGTTTCACCACAGCTGGAGTGCCAAGGTTAGCCATCACTCACCTATGGCCTCCTCCTCCCCAATAGCCATAGCCTTTCCTCTCCTAAGTCAATGGTTCTTGCGACTGTATGTAACGCCTTATGGCATCACACGCTAAAAAAAGAGAAGTAAACTACACTATCAGCCCGTCGCACTCCTAAAAAAGGAGCGCCGGACCACAGTATGGTTAGAATGACAAACATCTAACAAAAAGATAAACCATTTAACATGCATAATACAAACAATCACAGACATACACATATTTTACACTTAAAAAGGCCCACAAACTGAGCTGTAAAAAATAGTTGGGTGGTATCTGCGAATAGAGAGTACTGATCTTTATGGCATCACACACTGAAATTAAACCATCAGCCCGTCGCTCCCCTAAATAAGAGGGAAGGACCACCAAGCAGAGAGTATGACAAACATAAAACAATAGAAAACATCTTATAAAGTTTTAAAAACTTTCTCTTCCACAACCTATAGCAGTGATGGCTAACCTTGGCATTCGAACTGTCCAAAAACTACAAATCCCATCATGCCTCTGCCTCCCCGAGTTATGCTTAGAGCTGTCAGAGCACTGCAATACCTGACGGGACTTTTAGTTTCACCACAGCTGGAGTGCCAATGTTAGCCATCGCTCACCTATGGCCTCCTCCTCCCCAATAGCCATAGCCTTTCCTCTCCTAAGTCAATGGTTCTTGCGACTGTATGTAATGCCTTATGGCATCACACGCTAAAAAAGAAAGAAGTAAAACTACACTATCAGCCCATTGCACTCCTAAAAAAGGAGCGCCGGACCAAATTATGGTTAGAATGACAAACATATAACAAAAAGATAAACCACTTAACATGCATAATACAAACAATCACAGACATACACATATTTTACACATAAAAAGGCCCACAAAGTGAGCTGTAAAAAATAGTTGGGTAGTATCTGCGCATAGAGAGTACTGATCTTTATGGCATCACACACTGAAATTAAACCATCAGCCCGTCGCTCCCCTAAATAAGAGGGCCGGACCACCAAGCAGAGAGTATGACAAACATAAAACAATAGAAAACATCCTATAAAGTTTTAAAACCTTTCTCTTCCACAACCTATGGCAGTGATGGCTAACCTTGGCACTCCAACTGCCCAAAAACTACAAATCCCATCATGCCTCTGCCTCCCCAAGTTATGCTTAGAGCTTTTAGAGCATTGCAATGCCTGATGGGACTTTTAGTTTCACCACAGCTGGAGTGCCAAGGTTAGCCATCACTCACCTATGGCCTCCTCCTCCCCAATAGCCATAGCCAATCCTCTCCTAAGTCAATGGTTCTTGCGACTGTATGTAACGCCTAATGGCATCACACGCTAAAAAAGAAAGAAGTAAACTACACTATCAGCCCGTCGCACTCCTAAAAAAGGAGCGCCGGACCACAGTATGGTTAGAATGACAAACGTCTAACAAAAAGATAAACCATTTAACATGCATAATACAAACAATCACAGACATACACATATTTTACACTTAAAAAGGCCCACAAACTGAGCTGTAAAAAATAGTTGGGTGGTATCTGCGAATAGAGAGTACTGATCTTTATGGCATCACACACTGAAATTAAACCATCAGCCCGTCGCTCCCCTAAATAAGAGGGCCGGACCACCAAGCAGAGAGTATGACAAACATAAAACAATAGAAAACATCTTATAAAGTTTTAAAAACTTTCTCTTCCACAACCTATAGCAGTGATGGCTAACCTTGGCATTCGAACTGTCCAAAAACTACAAATCCCATCATGCCTCTGCCTCCCCGAGTTATGCTTAGAGCTGTCAGAGCACTGCAATACCTGACGGGACTTTTAGTTTCACCACAGCTGGAGTGCCAATGTTAGCCATCACTCACCTATGGCCTCCTCCTCCCCAATAGCCATAGCCAATCCTCTCCTAAGTCAATGGTTCTTGCGACTGTATGTAACGCCTTATGGCATTACACGCTAAAAACAAAAGAAGTAAAACTGCACTATCAGCCCATTGCACTCCTAAAAAAGGAGCGCCGGACCACAATATGGTTAGAATGACAAACATATAACAAAAAGATAAACCATTTAACATGCATAATACAAACAATCACAGACATACACATATTTTACACATAAAAAGGCCCACAAAGTGAGCTGTAAAAAATAGTTGGGTGGTATCTGCGCATAGAGAGTACTAATCTTTATGGCATCACACACTGAAATTAAACCATCAACCCGTCGCTCCCCTAAATAAGAGGGCCGGACCACCAAGCAGAGAGTATGACAAACATAAAACAATAGAAAACATCCTATAAAGTTTTAAAAACTTTCTCTTCCACAACCTATGGCAGTGATGGCTAACCTTAGCACTCCAAATGCCCAAAAACTACAAATCCCATCATGCCTCTGCCTCCCCGAGTTATGCTTAGAGCTGTCAGAGCATTGCAATGCCTGACGGGACTTTTAGTTTCACCACAGCTGGAGTGCCAAGGTTAGCCATCACTCACCTATGGCCTCCTCCTCCCCAATAGCCATAGCCAATCCTCTCCTAAGTCAATGGTTCTTGCGACTGTATGTAACGCCTAATGGCATCACACGCTAAAAAAGAAAGAAGTAAAACTACACTATCAGCCCGTCGCACTCCTAAAAAAGGAGCGCCGGACCACAGTATGGTTAGAATGACAAACATCTAACAAAAAGATAAACCATTTAACATGCATAATACAAACAATCACAGACATACACATATTTTACACTTAAAAAGGCCCACAAACTGAGCTGTAAAAAATAGTTGGGTGGTATCTGCGAATAGAGAGTACTGATCTTTATGGCATCACACACTGAAATTAAACCATCAGCCCGTCGCTCCCCTAAATAAGAGGGCCGGACCACCAAGCAGAGAGTATGACAAACATAAAACAATAGAAAACATCTTATAAAGTTTTAAAAACTTTCTCTTCCACAACCTATAGCAGTGATGGCTAACCTTGGCATTCGAACTGTCCAAAAACTACAAATCCCATCATGCCTCTGCCTCCCCGAGTTATGCTTAGAGCTGTCAGAGCACTGCAATACCTGACGGGACTTTTAGTTTCACCACAGCTGGAGTGCCAATGTTAGCCATCACTCACCTATGGCCTCCTCCTCCCCAATAGCCATAGCCTTTCCTCTCCTAAGTCAATGGTTCTTGCGACTGTATGTAATGCCTTATGGCATCACACGCTAAAAAAGAAAGAAGTAAAACTACACTATCAGCCCATTGCACTCCTAAAAAAGGAGCGCCGGACCAAATTATGGTTAGAATGACAAACATATAACAAAAAGATAAACCACTTAACATGCATAATACAAACAATCACAGACATACACATATTTTACACATAAAAAGGCCCACAGAGTGAGCTGTAAAAAATAGTTGGGTAGTATCTGCGCATAGAGAGTACTGATCTTTATGGCATCACACACTGAAATTAAACCATCAGCCCGTCGCTCCCCTAAATAAGAGGGCCGGACCACCAAGCAGAGAGTATGACAAACATAAAACAATAGAAAACATCCTATAAAGTTTTAAAACCTTTCTCTTCCACAACCTATGGCAGTGATGGCTAACCTTGGCACTCCAACTGCCCAAAAACTACAAATCCCATCATGCCTCTGCCTCCCCAAGTTATGCTTAGTGCTTTTAGAGCATTGCAATGCCTGATGGGACTTTTAGTTTCACCACAGCTGGAGTGCCAAGGTTAGCCATCACTCACCTATGGCCTCCTCCTCCCCAATAGCCATAGCCAATCCTCTCCTAAGTCAATGGTTCTTGCGACTGTATGTAACGCCTAATGGCATCACACGCTAAAAAAGAAAGAAGTAAAACTACACTATCAGCCCGTTGCACTCCTAAAAAAGGAGCGCCGGACCACATTATGGTTAGAATGACAAACATATAACAAAAAGATAAACCACTTAACATGCATAATACAAACAATCACAGACATACACATATTTTACACATAAAAAGGCCCACAAAGTGAGCTGTAAAAAATAGTTGGGTGGTATCTGCGCATAGAGAGTACTGATCTCTATGGCATCACACACTGAAATTAAACCATCAGCCCGTCGCTCCCCTAAATAAGAGGGCCGGACCACCAAGCAGAGAGTATGACAAACATAAAACAATAGAAAACATCTTATAAAGTTTTAAAAACTTTCTCTTCCACAACCTATAGCAGTGATGGCTAACCTTGGCATTCGAACTGTCCAAAAACTACAAATCCCATCATGCCTCTGCCTTCCCGAGTTATGCTTAGAGCTGTCAGAGCATTGCAATGCCTGACGGGACTTTTAGTTTCACCACAGCTGGAGTGCCAAGGTTAGCCATCACTCACCTATTGCCTCCTCCTCCCAAATAGCCATAGCCAATCCTCTCCTAAGTCAATGGTTCTTGTGACTGTATGTAACGCCTTATGGCATCACACGCTAAAAAAAGAGAAGTAAACTACACTATCAGCCCGTCGCACTCCTAAAAAAGGAGCGCCGGACCACAGTATGGTTAGAATGACAAACATCTAACAAAAAGATAAACCATTTAACATGCATAATACAAACAATCACAGACATACACATATTTTACACATAAAAAGGCCCACAAAGTGAGCTGTAAAAAATAGTTGGGTGGTATCTGCGAATAGAGAGTACTGATCTTTATGGCATCACACACTGAAATTAAACCATCAGCCCGTCGCTCCCCTAAATAAGAGGGCCGGACCACCAAGCAGAGAGTATGACAAACATAAAACAATAGAAAACATCTTATAAAGTTTTAAAAACTTTCTCTTCCACAACCTATAGCAGTGATGGCTAACCTTGGCATTCGAACTGTCCAAAAACTACAAATCCCATCATGCCTCTGCCTCCCCGAGTTATGCTTAGAGCTGTCAGAGCACTGCAATACCTGACGGGACTTTTAGTTTCACCACAGCTGGAGTGCCAATGTTAGCCATCACTCACCTATGGCCTCCTCCTCCCCAATAGCCATAGCCAATCCTCTCCTAAGTCAATGGTTCTTGCGACTGTATGTAACGCCTTATGGCATTACACGCTAAAAACAAAAGAAGTAAAACTGCACTATCAGCCCATTGCACTCCTAAAAAAGGAGCGCCGGACCACAATATGGTTAGAATGAGAAACATATAACAAAAAGATAAACCATTTAACATGCATAATACAAACAATCACAGACATACACATATTTTACACATAAAAAGGCCCACAAAGTGAGCTGTAAAAAATAGTTGGGTGGTATCTGCGCATAGAGAGTACTAATCTTTATGGCATCACACACTGAAATTAAACCATCAACCCGTCGCTCCCCTAAATAAGAGGGCCGGACCACCAAGCAGAGAGTATGACAAACATAAAACAATAGAAAACATCCTATAAAGTTTTAAAAACTTTCTCTTCCACAACCTATGGCAGTGATGGCTAACCTTAGCACTCCAAGTGCCCAAAAACTACAAATCCCATCATGCCTCTGCCTCCCCGAGTTATGCTTAGAGCTGTCAGAGCATTGCAATGCCTGACGGGACTTTTAGTTTCACCACAGCTGGAGTGCCAAGGTTAGCCATCACTCACCTATGGCCTCCTCCTCCCCAATAGCCATAGCCAATCCTCTCCTAAGTCAATGGTTCTTGCGACTGTATGTAACGCCTAATGGCATCACACGCTAAAAAAGAAAGAAGTAAAACTACACTATCAGCCCGTTGCACTCCTAAAAAAGGAGCGCCGGACCACATTATGGTTAGAATGACAAACATATAACAAAAAGATAAACCACTTAACATGCATAATACAAACAATCACAGACATGCACATATTTTACACATAAAAAGGCCCACAAAGTGAGCTGTAAAAAATAGTTGGGTGGTATCTGCGCATAGAGAGTACTGATCTTTATGGCATCACACACTGAAATTAAACCATCAGCCCGTCGCTCCCCTAAATAAGAAGGCCGGACCACCAAGCAGAGAGTATGACAAACATAAAACAATAGAAAACATCTTATAAAGTTTTAAAAACTTTCTCTTCCACAACCTATAGCAGTGATGGCTAACCTTGGCATTCGAACTGTCCAAAAACTACAAATCCCATCATGCCTCTGCCTTCCCGAGTTATGCTTAGAGCTGTCAGAGCATTGCAATGCCTGACGGGACTTTTAGTTTCACCACAGCTGGAGTGCCAAGGTTAGCCATCACTCACCTATTGCCTCCTCCTCCCAAATAGCCATAGCCAATCCTCTACTAAGTCAATGGTTCTTGCGACTGTATGTAACGCCTTATGGCATCACACGCTAAAAAAAGAGAAGTAAACTACACTATCAGCCCGTCGCACTCCTAAAAAAGGAGCGCCGGACCACAGTATGGTTAGAATGACAAACATCTAACAAAAAGATAAACCATTTAACATGCATAATACAAACAATCACAGACATACACAAATTTTACACTTAAAAAGGCCCACAAACTGAGCTGTAAAAAATAGTTGGGTGGTATCTGCGAATAGAGAGTACTGATCTTTATGGCATCACACACTGAAATTAAACCATCAGCCCGTCGCTCCCCTAAATAAGAGGGCCGGACCACCAAGCAGAGAGTATGACAAACATAAAACAATAGAAAACATCTTATAAAGTTTTAAAAACTTTCTCTTCCACAACCTATAGCAGTGATGGCTAACCTTGGCATTCGAACTGTCCAAAAACTACAAATCCCATCATGCCTCTGCCTCCCCGAGTTATGCTTAGAGCTGTCAGAGCACTGCAATACCTGACGGGACTTTTAGTTTCACCACAGCTGGAGTGCCAATGTTAGCCATCACTCACCTATGGCCTCCTCCTCCCCAATAGCCATAGCCAATCCTCTCCTAAGTCAATGGTTCTTGCGACTGTATGGAACGCCTTATGGCATCACACGCTAAAAACAAAAGAAGTAAAACTGCACTATCAGCCCATTGCACTCCTAAAAAAGGAGCGCCGGACCACAATATGGTTAGAATGACAAACATATAACAAAAAGATAAACCATTTAACATGCATAATACAAACAATCACAGACATACACATATTTTACACATAAAAAGGCCCACAAAGTGAGCTGTAAAAAATAGTTGGGTGGTATCTGCGCATAGAGAGTACTAATCTTTATGGCATCACACACTGAAATTAAACCATCAACCCGTCGCTCCCCTAAATAAGAGGGCCGGACCACCAAGCAGAGAGTATGACAAACATAAAACAATAGAAAACATCCTATAAAGTTTTAAAAACTTTCTCTTCCACAACCTATGGCAGTGATGGCTAACCTTGGCACTCCAACTGCCCAAAAACTACAAATCCCATCATGCCTCTGCCTCTTCGAGTTATGCTTAGAGCTGTCAGAGCATTGCAATGCCTGACGGGACTTTTAGTTTCACCACAGCTGGAGTGCCAAGGTTAGCCATCACTCACCTATGGCCTCCTCCTCCCCAATAGCCATAGCCAATCCTCTCCTAAGTCAATGGTTCTTGCGACTGTATGTAACGCCTTATGGCATCACACGCTAAAAAAGAAAGAAGTAAAACTACACTATCAGCCCGTTGCACTCCTAAAAAAGGAGCGCCGGACCACAGTATGGTTAGAATGACAAACATCTAACAAAAAGATAAACCATTTAACATGCATAATACAAACAATCACAGACATACACATATTTTACACATAAAAAGGCCCACAAAGTGAGCTGTAAAAAATAGTTGGGTGGTATCTGCGCATAGAGAGTACTGATCTTTATGGCATCACACACTGAAATTAAACCATCAGCCCGTCGCTCCCCTAAATAAGAGGGCCGGACCACCAAGCAGAGAGTATGACAAACATAAAACAATAGAAAACATCTTATAAAGTTTTAAAAACTTTCTCTTCCACAACCTATAGCAGTGATGGCTAACCTTGGCATTCGAACTGTCCAAAAACTACAAATCCCATCATGCCTCTGCCTCCCCGAGTTATGCTTAGAGCTGTCAGAGCACTGCAATACCTGATGGGACTTTTAGTTTCACCACAGCTGGAGTGCCAATGTTAGCCATCACTCACCTATGGCCTCCTCCTCCCCAATAGCCATAGCCAATCCTCTCCTAAGTCAATGGTTCTTGCGACTGTATGTAATGCCTTATGGCATTACACGCTAAAAACAAAAGAAGTAGAACTGCACTATCAGCCCATTGCACTCCTAAAAAAGGAGCGCCGGACCACAATATGGTTAGAATGACAAACATCTAACAAAAAGATAAACCATTTAACATGCATAATACAAACAATCACAGACATACACATATTTTACACATAAAAAGGCCCACAAAGTGAGCTGTAAAAAATAGTTGGGTGGTATCTGCGAATAGAGAGTACCGATCTTTATGGCATCACACACTGAAATTAAACCATCAGCCCGTCGCTCCCCTAAATAAGAGGGCCGGACCACCAAGCAGAGAGTATGACAAACATAAAACAATAGAAAACATTTTCTAAAGTTTTAAACTTTCTCTTTCACAACCTATGGCAGTGATGGCTAACCTTGGCACTACAACTGTCCAAAAACTACAAATCCCATCATGCCTCTGCCTCCCCGAGTTATGCTTAGAGCTGTCAGAGCATTGCAATGCCTAACGGGACTTTTAGTTTCACCACAGCTGGAGTGCCAAGGTTAGCCATCACTCACCTATGGCCTCCTCCTCCCCAATAGCCATAGCCTTTCCTCTCCTAAGTCAATGGTTCTTGCGACTGTATGTAATGCCTTATGGCATCACATGCTAAAAAAGAAAGAAGTAAAACTACACTATCAGCCCGTTGCACTCCTAAAAAAGGAGCGCCGGACCAAATTATGGTTATAATGACAAACATATAACAAAAAGATAAACCACTTAACATGCATAATACAAACAATCACAGACATACACATATTTTACACATAAAAAGGCCCACAAAGTGAGCTGTAAAAAAAAGTTGGGTAGTATCTGCGCATAGAGAGTACTGATCTTTATGGCATCACACACTGAAATTAAACCATCAGCCCGTCGCTCCCCTAAATAAGAGGGCCGGACCACCAAGCAGAGAGTATGACAAACATAAAACAATAGAAAACATCCTATAAAGTTTTAAAAACTTTCTCTTCCACAACCTATGGCAGTGATGGCTAACCTTGGCACTACAACTGTCCAAAAACTACAAATCCCATCATGCCTCTGCCTCCCCGAGTTATGCTTAGAGCTGTCAGAGCATTGCAATGCCTGACGGGACTTTTAGTTTCACCACAGCTGGAGTGCCAAGGTTAGCCATCACTCACCTATGGCCTTCTCCTCCCCAATAGCCATAGCCAATCCTCTCCTAAGTCAATGGTTCTTGCGACTGTATGTAACGCCTTATGGCATCACACGCTAAAAAAGAAAGAAGTAAAACTACACTATCAGCCCGTTGCACTCCTAAAAAAGGAGCGCCGGACCACAATATGGTTAGAATGACAAACATATAACAAAAAGATAAACCATTTAACATGCATAATACAAACAATCACAGACATACACATATTTTACACATAAAAAGGCCCACAAAGTGAGCTGTAAAAAATAGTTGGGTGGTATCTGCGCATAGAGAGTACTGATCTTTATGGCATCACACACTGAAATTAAACCATCAGCCCGTCGCTCCCCTAAATAAGAGGGCCGGACCACCAAGCAGAGAGTATGACAAACATAAAACAATAGAAAACATCCTATAAAGTTTTAAAAACTTTCTCTTCCACAACCTATGGCAGTGATGGCTAACCGTGGCACTACAACTGTCCAAAAACTACAAATCCCATCATGCCTCTGCCTCCCCGAGTTATGCTTAGAGCTGTCAGAGCATTGCAATGCCTGACGGGACTTTTAGTTTCACCACAGCTGGAGTGCCAAGGTTAGCCATCACTCACCTATGGCCTCCTCCTCCCCAATAGCCATAGCCAATCCTCTCCTAAGTCAATGGTTCTTGCGACTGTATGTAACGCCTTATGGCATCACACGCTAAAAAAGAAAGAAGTAAAACTACACTATCAGCCCGTTGCACTCCTAAAAAAGGAGCGCCGGACCACAATATGGTTAGAATGACAAACATATAACAAAAAGATAAACCATTTAACATGCATAATACAAACAATCACAGACATACACATATTTTACACATAAAAAGGCCCACAAAGTGAGCTGTAAAAAATAGTTGGGTGGTATCTGCGCATAGAGAGTACTGATCTTTATGGCATCACACACTGAAATTAAACCATCAGCCCGTCGCTCCCCTAAATAAGAGGGCCGGACCACCAAGCAGTGAGTATGACAAACATAAAACAATAGAAAACATCTTATAAAGTTTTAAACTTTCTCTTTCACAACCTATGGCAGTGATGGCTAACCTTGGCACTCCAACTGCCCAAAAACTACAAATCCCATCATGCCTCTGCCTCCCCGAGTTATGCTTAGAGCTGTCAGAGCATTGCAATGCCTGACGGGACTTTTAGTTTCACCACAGCTGGAGTGCCAAGGTTAGCCATCACTCACCTATGGCCTCCTCCTCCCAAATAGCCATAGCCAATCCTCTCCTAAGTCAATGGTTCTTGCGACTGTATGTAACGCCTTATGGCACCACACGCTAAAAAAAAAAGAAGTAAAACTACACTATCAGCCCGTTGCACTCCTAAAAAAGGAGCGCCGGACCAAATTATGGTTAGAATGACAAACATATAACAAAAAGATAATCCATTTAACATGCATAATACAAACAATCACAGACATACACATATTTTACACATAAAAAGGCCCACAAAGTGAGCTGTAAAAAATAGTTGGGTGGTATCTGCGCATAGAGAGTACTGATCTTTATGGCCTCACACACTGAAATTAAACCATCAGCCCATCGCTCCCCTAAATAAGAGGGCCGGACCACCAAGCAGAGAGTATGACAAACATAAAACAATAGAAAACATCTTATAAAGTTTTAAAAACTTTCTCTTCCACAACCTATGGCAGTGATGGCTAACCTTGGCACTCCAACTGTCCAAAAACTACAAATCCCATCATGCCTCTGCCTCCCCGAGTTATGCTTAGAGCTGTCAGAGCATTGCAATGCCTGACGGAACTTTTAGTTTCACCACAGCTGGAGTGCCAAGGTGAGCCTTCACTCACCTATGGCCTCCTCCTCCCCAATAGCCATAGCCAATCCTCTCCAAAGTCAATGGTTCTTGCGACTGTATGTAACTCCTTATGGCATCACACGCTAAAAAAAAGAGAAGTAAACTACACTATCAGCCCGTCGCACTCCTAAAAAAGGAGCGCCGGACCACAATATGGTTAGAATGACAAACATCTAACAAAAAGATAAACCATTTAACATGCATAATACAAACAATCACAGACATACACATATTTTACACAGAAAAATCCCCACAAAGTGAGCTGTAAAAATTAGTTGGGTGGTATCTGCGAATAGAGAGTACCGATCTTTATGGCATCACACACTGAAATTAAACCATCAGCCCGTCGCTCCCCTAAATAAGAGCCCCGGACCACCAAGCAGTGAGTATGACAAACATAAAACAAAAGAAAACATCTTCTAAAGTTTTAAACTTTCTCTTCCACAACCTATGGCAGTGATGGCTAACGTTGGCACTCCAACTGTCCAAAAACTACAAATCCCATTCTGCCTCTGCCTCCCTGAGTTATGCTTAGAGCTGTCAGAGCATTGTAATGCCTGACGGGACTTTTAGCTTCACCACAGCTAGAGTACCAAGGTTAGCCATCACTGACCTATGGGCTCCTCCTCCCCAATAGCCATAGCCATTCCTCTCCTAAGTCCTTGGTTCTTGCGACTGTATGTAACACCTTATGGCATCACATGCTAAAAAAAACAACGTAGAACTACACTATAAGCCCATCGCAGCTTATAGGTGCGCCGGACCACAGGAGCTCCGGACCACAATATGGTTAGAATGACAAACATATAACAAAAAGATAAACCATTTAACATGCATAATACAAACAATCACAGACATACACATATTTTACACATAAAAATGCCCACAAAGTGAGCTGTAAAAAATAGTTGGGTGGTATCTGCGAATAGAGAGTACTAATTCTTATGGAATTAAACACTGAAATTAAACCATTAGCCCATCGCTCTCCTAAATAGGAGGGCCGGACCACAAAGCAGTGAGTATGACAAACATAAAACAAAAAAACACATCTTCTTAAGTTTTAAACTTTCTCTTCTACAACCTATGGCAGTGATGGCTATTCTTGGCACTCCAACTGTTAGAAAACTACAAATCCCACCATTCCTCTGCCTCCCCGAGTTATGCTTAGAGCTGTCAGAGCTTTGCAATGCCTGACGGGACTTTTAGTTTCACCACAGCTGGAGTGCCAAGGTTAGCCATCACTCACCTATGGCCTCCTCCTCCCCAATAGCCATAGCCAATCCTCTCCTAAGTCAATGGTTCTTGCGACTGTATGTAACGCCTAATGGCATCACACGCTAAAAAAGAAAGAAGTAAAAACCACTGTGGGAGGCGCCCTTACGAATCAATATATACAGCACAACATAAAAGTGTTTCAAAGGTAAGCGTAAACCGTCTTACCTGGTGCGAAGACTCAAACACATAAGATAGTAATTCGTATTTATTTATTGCACTAAGGACAACGCGTTTCGCGACCACAAGTCGCTTCTTCAGGTCAAATATGTGCTTAGGAAAAAACAAGAACAGGATAGCGCTCAGACTAAGGCATCATACTTCACATAGATAAAAAATTACAAATAAATAAATTTCAGACAAAAGTTAAAACAATATAATGACATTGAGCCTATTTCACTAATTGGGACATATGCGCATGTTAACCAGGTAAAAAAACCTTTATAACATTTCGGCAATTACTTACAGTATGGGTACAATTTACATCTCCTATGTACAACTCCTAGATATATCCTAGGTGCAACCCCAGTGTATCTCAGTGGGATCTGACTTCTACACAGTTGAATACCACATAGAACTAATAATGTATGAGATTACATTGCTTGCCCCCCTAGGGGTCGGATGCCCATTTTGTCAGAAAACCATTCCATAAAAATCATATGAATTAAAACATATATAAAATATACATAAAAACACTGATAAGCATACCATGTATATGTATAAAAAACACACAGCATCTTGATTCATAAAATAGCAGTTGAACACCATTGTGTTAATATAAACCTCCCTTACTCGATTAGAGTATACTGGGGTCAGTGTGGAAAAAATTAATGTATGTAGTTTAGGCGGGACGACAATCCCGGACGGCAGCACCAGTATTATAGGAGGCGACTAGTGCTATGGTGGAGGCAGGCGGGTATAACGTGCCCCAGTTCAGGGTGCAACCTTAGGTTAGGGACCTGGGGTAGATGAGGCGGTCGACTGGCAGTTCTATTTTGGGAAGAGGGATCAGGGGCGGGGCGGGCTGTGTATTGCCAGGTAGCGGCTTACCTGTATAGCAGGGATGCTGAGCGTGGGCGCCATGCGTGCGGATGGCTGTGAGGCAGTTTTAAGAGCTGTCTAACCGCTGCCAGCGCGCCCGTGCGGGCGGAAGTTCGGGACTCCCCTAACGTCACATCCGGTTGGACGGTGCGTCACCTCCTCCTGGAGTGTAGGGGCGGCGGCCATCTTACGTGTGGCTGTCGTGCCGCAGTGGCCATATTGGTAAAGGCAGGCGGCTATCAGCTCGGACGGGGTCGCAGCCAGGGTGTAAAAATATATGAGAAGAGTCTATTACGGACTGCTACATATGAAACCACGGGGTGGTGTGCATGTGACAGGGGGCCAGAGTGGCTCCAGCGGCCATGTTGAAGGGGGACTCAGGGGATCGACAATTTATAAGGACATGCTAAGCGGAGCACCAGCAGCCATATTAAAGGGGAACTCCACAGAACATCTGTTAATAGAAACATTAGGGTTTACAGAGGTTACATTGCCATGATTGGGCTATAGAGACAACCGTAAATGAGACTGATGGATGTGTCAAGTCTGGTATCTCTCATCATCAAAATCACTGAATAAAACAATGAAGGTGGCTGATAGGCTACCCTCTGGACACATATTAAAGATCACACAGAGACCAAGTGAGCCCAATTAGGGTCCACAACAAAACCAGAAGACCACTCCTAAATCCTGTGTGTACATCTATTTGTAAATATGTATATATATCGTATATATCTCACAGGTACGAACTGTACCCTGCATGCCGTAGGGTGTTGTGGGATGAATGTGTCCCCATGACATGTTTCCATTGTGGGCCACAATAACAACGGTTAAACTGTGCGGGACATATGAACATTACTAATTATAGCTGGAATTTTGTAACATGGGTCCATGCGTGGTAGGGACGGAGGGGGTGGGGGGTTTGGGGGGGAGGGGGGGGGGGTTTGGGTTAGGGGTGGAGGTGGGAAGGGGAAAAGGGAAAGATGGGGGGGGGGGAGGGGGGGGAAAGGGGGGAGGAAAAAAGAAGGGGGTAGGGAGAGCGTGTGTAGTTGGCCTGAAAGATGAAGGGGATTTTTGTACACGATTTGTGCTAGACCTGAAACTCTAGTTTGGTTCATTCTATAATGGCCCTGTATAATGTCCTGTAGTCGCTTTCACTTGCAGATGACAATCGGATTAGTGGTCCTTCCTTTACAGGTTGTGTTCCAGACAGATGTTCAGTCCTTCAGGGTGTAAGGTTCTTAGTTTGAACACCCAAAACATCTCCCTGGCCCTGAGTGTGCTGAATCTATCCGTGGCATCCTCAGGGATTTGTTCTATGGGGCAAATGCTCAGGGAGGTGGGGTCACGGTTGTGTACTTCTCTGCAGTGCCGAGAAAGGCCATGTTTTGTGTAGCCCTTGGTGATGTTACGCCTATGTTGGCCCCACCTTTCTCTGCACGATTGTGTAGTTCTACCCACATACTGAAGGTTGCATGTACAGGTAATCAGGTACACTATGTATGTTGAGCCACAGGTTATGCGTTCTTTTATCTGGAAGGTTTCACCCGTAACCGAGGATTTAAATTCTCTTTTGCCATCCACCATTTTCTGGCAGCAGAGACACCTTTTCAGTCCACATCTTTCTGTTCCTCTCTCCTCGTCTATGTTCCTTATTTTGTCTGTTGATCTGGAGGGTTTAATCTTACTTGGGGCCAGATGGTTTTTTAGCGTTTTTGCCCTTCTAAAGACACATTTTGGTTTGGTGCCCAGGCTTTTCTTCAGGTATGGGTCATTCAGCAGAAGCTGCCAATGCTTGGTTAGAGCGTTCTTGATGGCTACATGGTTGTTTGAGTATCTAGTTATGAACAGTGCTTCCGATGACCGATCCATACTTTCAGACGGTTGTTGTTTAGTTTTTTTCTTGAGTAAGGAGCGTCTGTCTATTTTCCTGGCTCTCAGCCTTGCTTCTTTTATTAGAGGTTTTGGGAAATGTTTCTGTTTGAATTTATTGGTCAGGATCTCCGCCTGATTATCATATGTCCTCAATTCTGAGCAATTCTTCCTGATTCTGAGAAATTGCCCAAACGGAATATTGTTCCTCCAGGGTTTATAGTGACTACTTCTATAGTCAATATATCCATTTGCATCAACTACTTTAAAATGATTTTTTGTTTTGATGGAGTTATCTTCAATATACAGGGCTACATCTAAGTACTCGATTTGGTTGTCACTAGTGTTAGATGTGAAGGAGATGCCCCAAGAATTATCATTCATATAGTTCACAAACCTGTTAGTCGATTCCAAGTTCCCTTCCCAGATCAATACAAGATCATCTATATATCGACGGTAGTAGATAATATTAGTGGAGAACGGGTTGTTTGAACCCAGCATGATCTTTTCCAGCATCCCCATCGTCAAATTTGCGTAATTCGGAGCATAGTTGGCCCCCATCGCCGTGCCTCTCCTTTGTAGGTATAGGGTGTCCAGGAATTTAAAGTAGTTGTGTGTCAAAGAGAATTTGGTGGCTTTAAGTAAAAAAATCTTCTGTTCTAGTGGCATGGTTTCATCCATTCCTAGATAGTACCAAACAGCTCGTAAGCCCACATGATGGTGTATATTCGAGTAGAGAGCAGTAACGTCTAGGGTTAACCATCTATATGTAGGTTTCCAGGTGATAGCTTCAAGTTCTGATAGCAACTGCGTGGAGTCTCTGAGAAATGATGGAAGTTCTTGTACATACGGTTTTAGATGTAGATCAATTAATTCAGACAGGTGAGAGGATAGGGAGTTGATTCCTGATATGATCGGTCTGCCAGGGGGGTTAACTAGGGACTTGTGTATTTTGGGAAGATGGTAGAAGTGGGCGGTGCTAGGATTATCAATCAGAAGGTAGTCTCTTTCAGCTTTGGAGATTATTCCTTCTTCTTTGGCTGCTTTCACCAAAGTCTTCAGCTTCTCTGTGTATACAAGTGTGGGATCGGAGTCTAATACGGTGTAATAGTCCTTGTCGCCAAGAATTCTTTCAGCCTCTCTAATGTAATCAATCTTGTTCATGACCACGATTCCTCCTCCTTTGTCTGCTGGCCTAATGACGAGTGTTGGATTGTCCCTAAGGCTTTTGAGGGCCTTCTCCTCCTCCCTCGTGGTGTTACGCTTGGTTCCTTGATCTTCTAGTTTTCTAAATTCTTCTAGTACCTGCGTGTGTAGAAGGTCTCTACATATGGTCCCCGATAGGATGTGGGATAGAAGCTTGATTTTTTCTTTAGATTAGTATGTATATATTGCTCCATTCTTAATTCTTCTTCATTGACATAGGCCCCATTCATCAACTCTGAATGTACTATAATTGGGATAAGGTTACTGGTTTTGTTATCCGGTAGGTTCTTCAGTTTTTTAGTAGCAAAGTACCTCTTGAGTGTCAGCTTTCTCGTAAAGTCATTTAGGTCAACAAACAGTTCATAAAGATTAGCTTTTCTGGAGGGACAAAAGGAGAGGCCTCTACTTAAAACCGACTCCTCAGCATGGTTTAGTTTATACGTTGACAGGTTGAAGATGGATTTTACTCCCTTTTTGTGAACTTTACCTTCTTTGTCTGTTGAGTCTTGTTTAATTTCGGTCCGTTTGCGCTTTCTCCCTCCTCTACTTCCTCTTTTCCTCTTCCTGTTCTCATCAGTTCCTCCATTTCTAGGTTTAATGGGGGAGCCTTGTGCATCTGCGCGTGGTGTATTATAGGGTTCGGAATTAACGGCCTCAATATCGGTGTTTCTCCTAGGATCGTGGGGAGCTCTAAAAAAGAACTTGACGATGTGCATCCAGTCGTATTAAATTCAGATCCACTACTCGGTTCCTGTGTCCGTAGGAAAAACTCAGTAATCTGTTTGTTCTTTTGGCCTTTCGTGTTTTTGTCTAATTGACATGAGATTGGAGTTCTGGATGTATGGGACGAGGTCGGAGTGTGGTATACGTGGGTTTCGATTGAATTAAATAGTTTCGGGACATCTGGATTCTGCGATCTCTTATTGTCGAGTTGGGTTCTTGTTGGGTGCGGTGTACCCAGGGCTTCTTCCTGATCGCTATAGATACTCAGATCCAACAATTCCTCGAAGGAAGGAGGTCGTCGTTCCATAGTAGGTTTTGCTGATGGGGTGCTGAATATCTCGTCATCTTCTGACACTCTACGTCTTTTTACAGGAGTCCCCAGATTTCCACATGTCCTTCCGTTTTCTTGGTTCTGTGAGTGAAGTACTGGGTGCTCCATATCTTTCACTCTTACAATGGGGTTTGCTCGGCGGGGCTTAGTTACTGGTTTTTTTGGGAGCTTATCCTTGATGGGGTGTCTCCTTTCCTTACTCTGGTCCTCTTTCCTTTTACCATCCATTATTTCTGTGGTGGGGGTGTCAGTTGAAACATCACCCACTACCAGGGGTATGTCAGGATGTGTTATGGTGTGGATGGGGTCACTCGATGTAGTGTTGTTGTTTGGGTGGACACTTATTATGGTATGTGATGCAGAGGTTGTTCGGTGGACTACACTGTTACTCTGTTCTATCGGGGGTAGTTTTTTAAGATTCCTTTGTTTATTATGTAAATATAAATTTCTATCCCTATTTATCTTACTCAATTTTCCTTCCGATATATCCACCTCGAATCTGCTAAGTTTATTACACAAAATATGGGTAAATGATTTAAAGTCACTCGTCTCGCTAAATGGGGCCAGTTCTAGTTTCTTATTATCAATTTCGGGTTTAAGTTCTTGTATGATGGATCTACGCTTGGTGGTGATTCTTTCCATCATCCCTCTGGAACATGTTTCCAGGTATTCGTACCACTCCTCGGTAAAGATCGGATCATTGGGAAAGGGGGATTCTGTCATTACTCTCAAGCCTCCTGGCGAGATTTTTTCCTCTATATAAGTAGTCTGCATTTCTATATCTGCCAAATTGAAGAATTCCGTTTTTAAGAGTTTTTCTAAAGCGAAGAATAAGGGGCTCAGGTCAGGTAAAACCTGTCCTGAGTTACTTGTTTCAGCCGCTCCACTCGACGTCTCATCCTCCCGTGGTCTAAAGTTCGCCTTTTTAAATTGGTCAAACAGTCTTGCTCTTTGAAGCGTACGGTCTCCCAGTAGCTCCATTCCTGTATGGGATTTCCAATCGAATAGAAAAGGTCTTCAACCGGGTCGCCCTTTGTGTACCGGATCCCAAGAGGTAGTCTGTAGAATCCGTAGAAGGTAGTAGAACTAGTAGAGACAGAAAAACACAAGGACACCGGGAGCCCGATATCGAGTATTATCGTCGTGTAAATTGGTCTATTGTAGTGGAATTATACTCACAATTCTGGGTTGCTTTTATGGCAACCACCATCAGAGCATGTGGAGAAGTACCGTCTCCACTCGGCCTTGTCGGTCGCCGTTCCCGGAAAAAATATATCACTATAAAACTATAATGATATAACCCCACACTGTGAGGTATAATTTAGTAAAAACCACTGTGGGAGGCGCCCTTACGAATCAATATATACAGCACAACATAAAAGTGTTTCAAAGGTAAGCGTAAACCGTCTTACCTGGTGCGAAGACTCAAACACATAAGATAGTAATTCGTATTTATTTATTGCACTAAGGACAACGCGTTTCGCGACCACAAGTCGCTTCTTCAGGTCAAATATGTGCTTAGGAAAAAACAAGAACAGGATAGCGCTCAGACTAAGGCATCATACTTCACATAGATAAAAAATTACAAATAAATAAATTTCAGACAAAAGTTAAAACAATATAATGACATTGAGCCTATTTCACTAATTGGGACATATGCGCATGTTAACCAGGTAAAAAAACCTTTATAACATTTCGGCAATTACTTACAGTATGAGTACAATTTACATCTCCTATGTACAACTCCTAGATATATCCTAGGTGCAACCCCAGTGTATCTCAGTGGGATCTGACTTCTACACAGTTGAATACCACATAGAACTAATAATGTATGAGATTACATTGCTTGCCCCCCTAGGGGTCGGATGCCCATTTTGTCAGAAAACCATTCCATAAAAATCATATGAATTAAAACATATATAAAATATACATAAAAACACTGATAAGCATACCATGTATATGTATAAAAAACACACAGCATCTTGATTCATAAAATAGCAGTTGAACACCATTGTGTTAATATAAACCTCCCTTACTCGATTAGAGTATACTGGGGTCAGTGTGGAAAAAATTAATGTATGTAGTTTAGGCGGGACGACAATCCCGGACGGCAGCACCAGTATTATAGGAGGCGACTAGTGCTATGGTGGAGGCAGGCGGGTATAACGTGCCCCAGTTCAGGGTGCAACCTTAGGTTAGGGACCTGGGGTAGATGAGGCGGTCGACTGGCAGTTCTATTTTGGGAAGAGGGATCAGGGGCGGGGCGGGCTGTGTATTGCCAGGTAGCGGCTTACCTGTATAGCAGGGATGCTGAGCGTGGGCGCCATGCGTGCGGATGGCTGTGAGGCAGTTTTAAGAGCTGTCTAACCGCTGCCAGCGCGCCCGTGCGGGCGGAAGTTCGGGACTCCCCTAACGTCACATCCGGTTGGACGGTGCGTCACCTCCTCCTGGAGTGTAGGGGCGGCGGCCATCTTACGTGTGGCTGTCGTGCCGCAGTGGCCATATTGGTAAAGGCAGGCGGCTATCAGCTCGGACGGGGTCGCAGCCAGGGTGTAAAAATATATGAGAAGAGTCTATTACGGACTGCTACATATGAAACCACGGGGTGGTGTGCATGTGACAGGGGGCCAGAGTGGCTCCAGCGGCCATGTTGAAGGGGGACTCAGGGGATCGACAATTTATAAGGACATGCTAAGCGGAGCACCAGCAGCCATATTAAAGGGGAACTCCACAGAACATCTGTTAATAGAAACATTAGGGTTTACAGAGGTTACATTGCCATGATTGGGCTATAGAGACAACCGTAAATGAGACTGATGGATGTGTCAAGTCTGGTATCTCTCATCATCAAAATCACTGAATAAAACAATGAAGGTGGCTGATAGGCTACCCTCTGGACACATATTAAAGATCACACAGAGACCAAGTGAGCCCAATTAGGGTCCACAACAAAACCAGAAGACCACTCCTAAATCCTGTGTGTACATCTATTTGTAAATATGTATATATATCGTATATATCTCACAGGTACGAACTGTACCCTGCATGCCGTAGGGTGTTGTGGGATGAATGTGTCCCCTATGACATGTTTCCATTGTGGGCCACAATAACAACGGTTAAACTGTGCGGGACATATGAACATTACTAATTATAGCTGGAATTTTGTAACATGGGTCCATGCGTGGTAGGGACGGGGGGGGTGGGGGGTTTGGGGGGGAGGGGGGGGGGGTTTGGGTTAGGGGTGGAGGTGGGAAGGGGAAAAGGGAAAGATGGGGGGGGGGGAGGGGGGGGAAAGGGGGGAGGAAAAAAGAAGGGGGTAGGGAGAGCGTGTGTAGTTGGCCTGAAAGATGAAGGGGATTTTTGTACACGATTTGTGCTAGACCTGAAACTCTAGTTTGGTTCATTCTATAATGGCCCTGTATAATGTCCTGTAGTCGCTTTCACTTGCAGATGACAATCGGATTAGTGGTCCTTCCTTTACAGGTTGTGTTCCAGACAGATGTTCAGTCCTTCAGGGTGTAAGGTTCTTAGTTTGAACACCCAAAACATCTCCCTGGCCCTGAGTGTGCTGAATCTATCCGTGGCATCCTCAGGGATTTGTTCTATGGGGCAAATGCTCAGGGAGGTGGGGTCACGGTTGTGTACTTCTCTGCAGTGCCGAGAAAGGCCATGTTTTGTGTAGCCCTTGGTGATGTTACGCCTATGTTGGCCCCACCTTTCTCTGCACGATTGTGTAGTTCTACCCACATACTGAAGGTTGCATGTACAGGTAATCAGGTACACTATGTATGTTGAGCCACAGGTTATGCGTTCTTTTATCTGGAAGGTTTCACCCGTAACCGAGGATTTAAATTCTCTTTTGCCATCCACCATTTTCTGGCAGCAGAGACACCTTTTCAGTCCACATCTTTCTGTTCCTCTCTCCTCGTCTATGTTCCTTATTTTGTCTGTTGATCTGGAGGGTTTAATCTTACTTGGGGCCAGATGGTTTTTTAGCGTTTTTGCCCTTCTAAAGACACATTTTGGTTTGGTGCCCAGGCTTTTCTTCAGGTATGGGTCATTCAGCAGAAGCTGCCAATGCTTGGTTAGAGCGTTCTTGATGGCTACATGGTTGTTTGAGTATCTAGTTATGAACAGTGCTTCCGATGACCGATCCATACTTTCAGACGGTTGTTGTTTAGTTTTTTTCTTGAGTAAGGAGCGTCTGTCTATTTTCCTGGCTCTCAGCCTTGCTTCTTTTATTAGAGGTTTTGGGAAATGTTTCTGTTTGAATTTATTGGTCAGGATCTCCGCCTGATTATCATATGTCCTCAATTCTGAGCAATTCTTCCTGATTCCATCATTTCTCAGAGACTCCACGCAGTTGCTATCAGAACTTGAAGCTATCACCTGGAAACCTACATATAGATGGTTAACCCTAGACGTTACTGCTCTCTACTCGAATATACACCATCATGTGGGCTTACGAGCTGTTTGGTACTATCTAGGAATGGATGAAACCATGCCACTAGAACAGAAGATTTTTTTACTTAAAGCCACCAAATTCTCTTTGACACACAACTACTTTAAATTCCTGGACACCCTATACCTACAAAGGAGAGGCACGGCGATGGGGGCCAACTATGCTCCGAATTACGCAAATTTGACGATGGGGATGCTGGAAAAGATCATGCTGGGTTCAAACAACCCGTTCTCCACTAATATTATCTACTACCGTCGATATATAGATGATCTTGTATTGATCTGGGAAGGGAACTTGGAATCGACTAACAGGTTTGTGAACTATATGAATGATAATTCTTGGGGCATCTCCTTCACATCTAACACTAGTGACAACCAAATCGAGTACTTAGATGTAGCCCTGTATATTGAAGATAACTCCATCAAAACAAAAAATCATTTTAAAGTAGTTGATGCAAATGGATATATTGACTATAGAAGTAGTCACTATAAACCCTGGAGGAACAATATTCCGTTTGGGCAATTTCTCAGAATCAGGAAGAATTGCTCAGAATTGAGGACATATGATAATCAGGCGGAGATCCTGACCAATAAATTCAAACAGAAACATTTCCCAAAACCTCTAATAAAAGAAGCAAGGCTGAGAGCCAGGAAAATAGACAGACGCTCCTTACTCAAGAAAAAAACTAAACAACAACCGTCTGAAAGTATGGATCGGTCATCGGAAGCACTGTTCATAACTAGATACTCAAACAACCATGTAGCCATCAAGAACGCTCTAACCAAGCATTGGCAGCTTCTGCTGAATGACCCATACCTGAAGAAAAGCCTGGGCACCAAACCAAAATGTGTCTTTAGAAGGGCAAAAACGCTAAAAAACCATCTGGCCCCAAGTAAGATTAAACCCTCCAGATCAACAGACAAAATAAGGAACATAGACGAGGAGAGAGGAACAGAAAGATGTGGACTGAAAAGGTGTCTCTGCTGCCAGAAAATGGTGGATGGCAAAAGAGAATTTAAATCCTCGGTTACGGGTGAAACCTTCCAGATAAAAGAACGCATAACCTGTGGCTCAACATACATAGTGTACCTGATTACCTGTACATGCAACCTTCAGTATGTGGGTAGAACTACACAATCGTGCAGAGAAAGGTGGGGCCAACATAGGCGTAACATCACCAAGGGCTACACAAAACATGGCCTTTCTCGGCACTGCAGAGAAGTACACAACCGTGACCCCACCTCCCTGAGCATTTGCCCCATAGAACAAATCCCTGAGGATGCCACGGATAGATTCAGCACACTCAGGGCCAGGGAGATGTTTTGGGTGTTCAAACTAAGAATCTTACACCCTGAAGGACTGAACATCTGTCTGGAACACAACCTGTAAAGGAAGGACCACTAATCCGATTGTCATCTGCAAGTGAAAGCGACTACAGGACATTATACAGGGCCATTATAGAATGAACCAAACTAGAGTTTCAGGTCTAGCACAAATCGTGTACAAAAATCCCCTTCATCTTTCAGGCCAACTACACACGCTCTCCCTACCCCCTTCTTTTTTCCTCCCCCCTTTCCCCCCCCTCCCCCCCCCCCCATCTTTCCCTTTTCCCCTTCCCACCTCCACCCCTAACCCAAACCCCCCCCCCCCCAAACCCCCCAAACCCCCCACCCCCCCCGTCCCTACCACGCATGGACCCATGTTACAAAATTCCAGCTATAATTAGTAATGTTCATATGTCCCGCACAGTTTAACCGTTGTTATTGTGGCCCACAATGGAAACATGTCATAGGGGACACATTCATCCCACAACACCCTACGGCATGCAGGGTACAGTTCGTACCTGTGAGATATATACGATATATATACATATTTACAAATAGATGTACACACAGGATTTAGGAGTGGTCTTCTGGTTTTGTTGTGGACCCTAATTGGGCTCACTTGGTCTCTGTGTGATCTTTAATATGTGTCCAGAGGGTAGCCTATCAGCCACCTTCATTGTTTTATTCAGTGATTTTGATGATGAGAGATACCAGACTTGACACATCCATCAGTCTCATTTACGGTTGTCTCTATAGCCCAATCATGGCAATGTAACCTCTGTAAACCCTAATGTTTCTATTAACAGATGTTCTGTGGAGTTCCCCTTTAATATGGCTGCTGGTGCTCCGCTTAGCATGTCCTTATAAATTGTCGATCCCCTGAGTCCCCCTTCAACATGGCCGCTGGAGCCACTCTGGCCCCCTGTCACATGCACACCACCCCGTGGTTTCATATGTAGCAGTCCGTAATAGACTCTTCTCATATATTTTTACACCCTGGCTGCGACCCCGTCCGAGCTGATAGCCGCCTGCCTTTACCAATATGGCCACTGCGGCACGACAGCCACACGTAAGATGGCCGCCGCCCCTACACTCCAGGAGGAGGTGACGCACCGTCCAACCGGATGTGACGTTAGGGGAGTCCCGAACTTCCGCCCGCACGGGCGCGCTGGCAGCGGTTAGACAGCTCTTAAAACTGCCTCACAGCCATCCGCACGCATGGCGCCCACGCTCAGCATCCCTGCTATACAGGTAAGCCGCTACCTGGCAATACACAGCCCGCCCCGCCCCTGATCCCTCTTCCCAAAATAGAACTGCCAGTCGACCGCCTCATCTACCCCAGGTCCCTAACCTAAGGTTGCACCCTGAACTGGGGCACGTTATACCCGCCTGCCTCCACCATAGCACTAGTCGCCTCCTATAATACTGGTGCTGCCGTCCGGGATTGTCGTCCCGCCTAAACTACATACATTAATTTTTTCCACACTGACCCCAGTATACTCTAATCGAGTAAGGGAGGTTTATATTAACACAATGGTGTTCAACTGCTATTTTATGAATCAAGATGCTGTGTGTTTTTTATACATATACATGGTATGCTTATCAGTGTTTTTATGTATATTTTATATATGTTTTAATTCATATGATTTTTATGGAATGGTTTTCTGACAAAATGGGCATCCGACCCCTAGGGGGGCAAGCAATGTAATCTCATACATTATTAGTTCTATGTGGTATTCAACTGTGTAGAAGTCAGATCCCACTGAGATACACTGGGGTTGCACCTAGGATATATCTAGGAGTTGTACATAGGAGATGTAAATTGTACTCATACTGTAAGTAATTGCCGAAATGTTATAAAGGTTTTTTTACCTGGTTAACATGCGCATATGTCCCAATTAGTGAAATAGGCTCAATGTCATTATATTGTTTTAACTTTTGTCTGAAATTTATTTATTTGTAATTTTTTATCTATGTGAAGTATGATGCCTTAGTCTGAGCGCTATCCTGTTCTTGTTTTTTCCTAAGCACATATTTGACCTGAAGAAGCGACTTGTGGTCGCGAAACGCGTTGTCCTTAGTGCAATAAATAAATACGAATTACTATCTTATGTGTTTGAGTCTTCGCACCAGGTAAGACGGTTTACGCTTACCTTTGAAACACTTTTATGTTGTGCTGTATATATTGATTCGTAAGGGCGCCTCCCACAGTGGTTTTTACTAAATTATACCTCACAGTGTGGGGTTATATCATTATAGTTTTATAGTGATATATTTTTTCCGGGAACGGCGACCGACAAGGCCGAGTGGAGACGGTACTTCTCCACATGCTCTGATGGTGGTTGCCATAAAAGCAACCCAGAATTGTGAGTATAATTCCACTACAATAGACCAATTTACACGACGATAATACTCGATATCGGGCTCCCGGTGTCCTTGTGTTTTTCTGTCTCTACTAGTTCTACTAAAAAAGAAAGAAGTAAAACTACACTATCAGCCCGTTGCACTCCTAAAAAAGGAGCGCCGGACCACATTATGGTTAGAATGACAAACATATAACAAAAAGATAAACCACTTAACATGCATAATACAAACAATCACAGACATACACATATTTTACACATAAAAAGGCCCACAAAGTGAGCTGTAAAAAAAAGTTGGGTAGTATCTGCGCATAGAGAGTACTGATCTTTATGGCATCACACACTGAAATTAAACCATCAGCCCGTCGCTCCCCTAAATAAGAGGGCCGGACCACCAAGCAGAAAGTATGACAAACATAAAACAATAGAAAACATCTTATAAAGTTTTAAAAACTTTCTCTTCCACAACCTATAGCAGTGATGGCTAACCTTGGCATTCGAACTGTCCAAAAACTACAAATCCCATCATGCCTCTGCCTTCCCGAGTTATGCTTAGAGCAGTCAGAGCACTGGAATACCTGATGGGACTTTTAGTTTCACCACAGCTGGAGTGCCAAGGTTAGCCATCACTCACCTATGGCCTCCTCCTCCCCAATAGCAATAGCCTTTCCTCTCCTAAGTCAATGGTTCTTGAGACTGTATGTAATGCCTTATGGCATCACACGCTAAAAAAGAATGAAGTAAAACTACACTATCAGCCTGTTGCACTCCTAAAAAAGGAGCGCCGGACCAAATTATGGTTAGAATGACAAACATATAACAAAAAGATAAACCACTTAACATGCATAATACAAACAATCACAGACATACACATATTTTACACATAAAAAGGCCCACAAAGTGAGCTGTAAAAAATAGTTGGGTGGTATCTGCGCATAGAGAGTACTGATCTTTATGGCATCACACACTGAAATTAAACCATCAGCCCGTCGCTCCCCTAAATAAGAGGGCCGGACCACCAAGCAGAGAGTATGACAAACATAAAACAATAGAAAACATCCTATAAAGTTTTAAAAACTTTCTCTTCCACAACCTATGGCAGTGATGGCTAACCTTGGCACTCCAACTGTCCAAAAACTACAAATCCCATCATGCCTCTGCCTCCCCGAGTTATGCTTAGAGCTGTCAGAGCATTGCAATGCCTGACGGGACTTTTAGTTTCACCACAGCTGGAGTGCCAAGGTTAGCCATCACTCACCTATGGCCTCCTCCTCCCCAATAGCCATAGCCTTTCCTCTCCTAAGTCAATGGTTCTTGCGACTGTATGTAATGCCTTATGGCATCACACGCTAAAAAAGAAAGAAGTAAAACTACACTATCAGCCCATTGCACTCCTAAAAAAGGAGCGCCGGACCAAATTATGGTTAGAATGACAAACATATAACAAAAAGATAAACCACTTAACATGCATAATACAAACAATCACAGACATACACATATTTTACACATAAAAAGGCCCACAAAGTGAGCTGTAAAAAATAGTTGGGTAGTATCTGCGCATAGAGAGTACTGATCTTTATGGCATCACACACTGAAATTAAACCATCAGCCCGTCGCTCCCCTAAATAAGAGGGCCGGACCACCAAGCAGAGAGTATGACAAACATAAAACAATAGAAAACATCCTATAAAGTTTTAAAACCTTTCTCTTCCACAACCTATGGCAGTGATGGCTAACCTTGGCACTCCAACTGCCCAAAAACTACAAATCCCATCATGCCTCTGCCTCCCCAAGTTATGCTTAGAGCTTTTAGAGCATTGCAATGCCTGATGGGACTTTTAGTTTCACCACAGCTGGAGTGCCAAGGTTAGCCATCACTCACCTATGGCCTCCTCCTCCCCAATAGCCATAGCCAATCCTCTCCTAAGTCAATGGTTCTTGCGACTGTATGTAACGCCTAATGGCATCACACGCTAAAAAAGAAAGAAGTAAAACTACACTATCAGCCCGTTGCACTCCTAAAAAAGGAGCGCCGGACCACATTATGGTTAGAATGACAAACATATAACAAAAAGATAAACCACTTAACATGCATAATACAAACAATCACAGACATACACATATTTTACACATAAAAAGGCCCACAAAGTGAGCTGTAAAAAATAGTTGGGTGGTATCTGCGCATAGAGAGTACTGATCTTTATGGCATCACACACTGAAATTAAACCATCAGCCCGTCGCTCCCCTAAATAAGAGGGCCGGACCACCAAGCAGAGAGTATGACAAACATAAAACAATAGAAAACATCTAATAAAGTTTTAAAAACTTTCTCTTCCACAACCTATAGCAGTGATGGCTAACCTTGGCATTCGAACTGTCCAAAAACTACAAATCCCATCATGCCTCTGCCTTCCCGAGTTATGCTTAGAGCTGTCAGAGCATTGCAATGCCTGACGGGACTTTTAGTTTCACCACAGCTGGAGTGCCAAGGTTAGCCATCACTCACCTATTGCCTCCTCCTCCCAAATAGCCATAGCCAATCCTCTCCTAAGTCAATGGTTCTTGCGACTGTATGTAACGCCTTATGGCATCACACGCTAAAAAAAGAGAAGTAAACTACACTATCAGCCCGTCGCACTCCTAAAAAAGGAGCGCCGGACCACAGTATGGTTAGAATGACAAACATCTAACAAAAAGATAAACCATTTAACATGCATAATACAAACAATCACAGACATACACATATTTTACACTTAAAAAGGCCCACAAACTGAGCTGTAAAAAATAGTTGGGTGGTATCTGCGAATAGAGAGTACTGATCTTTATGGCATCACACACTGAAATTAAACCATCAGCCCGTCGCTCCCCTAAATAAGAGGGCCGGACCACCAAGCAGAGAGTATGACAAACATAAAACAATAGAAAACATCTTATAAAGTTTTAAAAACTTTCTCTTCCACAACCTATAGCAGTGATGGCTAACCTTGGCATTCGAACTGTCCAAAAACTACAAATCCCATCATGCCTCTGCCTCCCCGAGTTATGCTTAGAGCTGTCAGAGCACTGCAATACCTGACGGGACTTTTAGTTTCACCACAGCTGGAGTGCCAATGTTAGCCATCACTCACCTATGGCCTCCTCCTCCCCAATAGCCATAGCCAATCCTCTCCTAAGTCAATGGTTCTTGCGACTGTATGTAACGCCTTATGGCATTACACGCTAAAAACAAAAGAAGTAAAACTGCACTATCAGCCCATTGCACTCCTAAAAAAGGAGCGCCGGACCACAATATGGTTAGAATGACAAACATATAACAAAAAGATAAACCATTTAACATGCATAATACAAACAATCACAGACATACACATATTTTACACATAAAAAGGCCCACAAAGTGAGCTGTAAAAAATAGTTGGGTGGTATCTGCGCATAGAGAGTACTAATCTTTATGGCATCACACACTGAAATTAAACCATCAACCCGTCGCTCCCCTAAATAAGAGGGCCGGACCACCAAGCAGAGAGTATGACAAACATAAAACAATAGAAAACATCCTATAAAGTTTTAAAAACTTTCTCTTCCACAACCTATGGCAGTGATGGCTAACCTTGGCACTCCAACTGCCCAAAAACTACAAATCCCATCATGCCTCTGCCTCCCCGAGTTATGCTTAGAGCTGTCAGAGCATTGCAATGCCTGACGGGACTTTTAGTTTCACCACAGCTGGAGTGCCAAGGTTAGCCATCACTCACCTATGGCCTCCTCCTCCCCAATAGCCATAGCCAATCCTCTCCTAAGTCAATGGTTCTTGCGACTGTATGTAACGCCTTATGGCATCACACGCTAAAAAAGAAAGAAGTAAAACTACACTATCAGCCCGTTGCACTCCTAAAAAAGGAGCGCCGGACCACAGTATGGTTAGAATGACAAACATCTAACAAAAAGATAAACCATTTAACATGCATAATACAAACAATCACAGACATACACATATTTTACACATAAAAAGGCCCACAAAGTGAGCTGTAAAAAATAGTTGGGTGGTATCTGCGCATAGAGAGTACTGATCTTTATGGCATCACACACTGAAATTAAACCATCAGCCCGTCGCTCCCCTAAATAAGAGGGCCGGACCACCAAGCAGAGAGTATGACAAACATAAAACAATAGAAAACATCCTATAAAGTTTTAAAACCTTTCTCTTCCACAACCTATGGCAGTGATGGCTAACCTTGGCACTCCAACTGCCCAAAAACTACAAATCCCATCATGCCTCTGCCTCCCCAAGTTATGCTTAGAGCTTTTAGAGCATTGCAATGCCTGATGGGACTTTTAGTTTCACCACAGCTGGAGTGCCAAGGTTAGCCATCACTCACCTATGGCCTCCTCCTCCCCAATAGCCATAGCCAATCCTCTCCTAAGTCAATGGTTCTTGCGACTGTATGTAACGCCTAATGGCATCACACGCTAAAAAAGAAAGAAGTAAAACTACACTATCAGCCCGTTGCACTCCTAAAAAAGGAGCGCCGGACCACATTATGGTTAGAATGACAAACATATAACAAAAAGATAAACCACTTAACATGCATAATACAAACAATCACAGACATACACATATTTTACACATAAAAAGGCCCACAAAGTGAGCTGTAAAAAATAGTTGGGTGGTATCTGCGCATAGAGAGTACTGATCTTTATGGCATCACACACTGAAATTAAACCATCAGCCCGTCGCTTCCCTAAATAAGAGCCCCGGACCACCAAGCAGTGAGTATGACAAACATAAAACAAAAGAAAACATCTTCTAAAGTTTTAAACTTTCTCTTCCACAACCTATGGCAGTGATGGCTAACGTTGGCACTCCAACTGTCCAAAAACTACAAATCCCATTCTGCCTCTGCCTCCCTGAGTTATGCTTAGAGCTGTCAGAGCATTGTAATGCCTGACGGGACTTTTAGCTTCACCACAGCTAGAGTACCAAGGTTAGCCATCACTGACCTATGGGCTCCTCCTCCCCAATAGCCATAGCCATTCCTCTCCTAAGTCCTTGGTTCTTGCGACTGTATGTAACACCTTATGGCATCACATGCTAAAAAAAACAACGTAGAACTACACTATAAGCCCATCGCAGCTTATAGGTGCGCCGGACCACAGGAGCTCCGGACCACAATATGGTTAGAATGACAAACATATAACAAAAAGATAAACCATTTAACATGCATAATACAAACAATCACAGACATACACATATTTTACACATAAAAATGCCCACAAAGTGAGCTGTAAAAAATAGTTGGGTGGTATCTGCGAATAGAGAGTACTAATTCTTATGGAATTAAACACTGAAATTAAACCATTAGCCCATCGCTCTCCTAAATAGGAGGGCCGGACCACAAAGCAGTGAGTATGACAAACATAAAACAAAAAAACACATCTTCTTAAGTTTTAAACTTTCTCTTCTACAACCTATGGCAGTGATGGCTATTCTTGGCACTCCAACTGTTAGAAAACTACAAATCCCACCATTCCTCTGCCTCCCCGAGTTATGCTTAGAGCTGTCAGAGCTTTGCAATGCCTGACGGGACTTTTAGTTTCACCACAGCTGGAGTGCCAAGGTTAGCCATCACTCACCTATGGCCTCCTCCTCCCCAATAGCCATAGCCAATCCTCTCCTAAGTCAATGGTTCTTGCGACTGTATGTAACGCCTAATGGCATCACACGCTAAAAAAGAAAGAAGTAAAACTACACTATCAGCCCGTTGCACTCCTAAAAAAGGAGCGCCGGACCACATTATGGTTAGAATGACAAACATATAACAAAAAGATAAACCACTTAACATGCATAATACAAACAATCACAGACATACACATATTTTACACATAAAAAGGCCCACAAAGTGAGCTGTAAAAAAAAGTTGGGTAGTATCTGCGCATAGAGAGTACTGATCTTTATGGCATCACACACTGAAATTAAACCATCAGCCCGTCGCTCCCCTAAATAAGAGGGCCGGACCACCAAGCAGAAAGTATGACAAACATAAAACAATAGAAAACATCTTATAAAGTTTTAAAAACTTTCTCTTCCACAACCTATAGCAGTGATGGCTAACCTTGGCATTCGAACTGTCCAAAAACTACAAATCCCATCATGCCTCTGCCTTCCCGAGTTATGCTTAGAGCAGTCAGAGCACTGGAATACCTGATGGGACTTTTAGTTTCACCACAGCTGGAGTGCCAAGGTTAGCCATCACTCACCTATGGCCTCCTCCTCCCCAATAGCAATAGCCTTTCCTCTCCTAAGTCAATGGTTCTTGAGACTGTATGTAACGCCTTATGGCATTACACGCTAAAAACAAAAGAAGTAAAACTGCACTATCAGCCCATTGCACTCCTAAAAAAGGAGCGCCGGACCACAATATGGTTAGAATGACAAACATATAACAAAAAGATAAACCATTTAACATGCATAATACAAACAATCACAGACATACACATATTTTACACATAAAAAGGCCCACAAAGTGAGCTGTAAAAAATAGTTGGGTGGTATCTGCGCATAGAGAGTACTAATCTTTATGGCATCACACACTGAAATTAAACCATCAACCCGTCGCTCCCCTAAATAAGAGGGCCGGACCACCAAGCAGAGAGTATGACAAACATAAAACAATAGAAAACATCCTATAAAGTTTTAAAAACTTTCTCTTCCACAACCTATGGCAGTGATGGCTAACCTTGGCACTCCAACTGCCCAAAAACTACAAATCCCATCATGCCTCTGCCTCCCCGAGTTATGCTTAGAGCTGTCAGAGCATTGCAATGCCTGACGGGACTTTTAGTTTCACCACAGCTGGAGTGCCAAGGTTAGCCATCACTCACCTATGGCCTCCTCCTCCCCAATAGCCATAGCCAATCCTCTCCTAAGTCAATGGTTCTTGCGACTGTATGTAACGCCTTATGGCATCACACGCTAAAAAAGAAAGAAGTAAAACTACACTATCAGCCCGTTGCACTCCTAAAAAAGGAGCGCCGGACCACAGTATGGTTAGAATGACAAACATCTAACAAAAAGATAAACCATTTAACATGCATAATACAAACAATCACAGACATACACATATTTTACACATAAAAAGGCCCACAAAGTGAGCTGTAAAAAATAGTTGGGTGGTATCTGCGCATAGAGAGTACTGATCTTTATGGCATCACACACTGAAATTAAACCATCAGCCCGTCGCTCCCCTAAATAAGAGGGCCGGACCACCAAGCAGAGAGTATGACAAACATAAAACAATAGAAAACATCCTATAAAGTTTTAAAACCTTTCTCTTCCACAACCTATGGCAGTGATGGCTAACCTTGGCACTCCAACTGCCCAAAAACTACAAATCCCATCATGCCTCTGCCTCCCCAAGTTATGCTTAGAGCTTTTAGAGCATTGCAATGCCTGATGGGACTTTTAGTTTCACCACAGCTGGAGTGCCAAGGTTAGCCATCACTCACCTATGGCCTCCTCCTCCCCAATAGCCATAGCCAATCCTCTCCTAAGTCAATGGTTCTTGCGACTGTATGTAACGCCTAATGGCATCACACGCTAAAAAAGAAAGAAGTAAAACTACACTATCAGCCCGTTGCACTCCTAAAAAAGGAGCGCCGGACCACATTATGGTTAGAATGACAAACATATAACAAAAAGATAAACCACTTAACATGCATAATACAAACAATCACAGACATACACATATTTTACACATAAAAAGGCCCACAAAGTGAGCTGTAAAAAATAGTTGGGTGGTATCTGCGCATAGAGAGTACTGATCTTTATGGCATCACACACTGAAATTAAACCATCAGCCCGTCGCTCCCCTAAATAAGAGGGCCGGACCACCAAGCAGAGAGTATGACAAACATAAAACAATAGAAAACATCTTATAAAGTTTTAAAAACTTTCTCTTCCACAACCTATAGCAGTGATGGCTAACCTTGGCATTCGAACTGTCCAAAAACTACAAATCCCATCATGCCTCTGCCTCCCTGAGTTATGCTTAGAGCTGACAGAGCATTGCAATGCCTGACGGGACTTTTAGTTTCACCACAGCTGGAGTGCCAAGGTTAGCCATCACTCACCTATTGCCTCCTCCTCCCAAATAGCCATAGCCAATCCTCTCCTAAGTCAATGGTTCTTGCGACTGTATGTAACGCCTTATGGCATCACACGCTAAAAAAAGAGAAGTAAACTACACTATCAGCCCGTCGCACTCCTAAAAAAGGAGCGCCGGACCACAGTATGGTTAGAATGACAAACATCTAACAAAAAGATAAACCATTTAACATGCATAATACAAACAATCACAGACATACACATATTTTACACTTAAAAAGGCCCACAAACTGAGCTGTAAAAAATAGTTGGGTGGTATCTGCGAATAGAGAGTACTGATCTTTATGGCATCACACACTGAAATTAAACCATCAGCCCGTCGCTCCCCTAAATAAGAGGGCCGGACCACCAAGCAGAGAGTATGACAAACATAAAACAATAGAAAACATCTTATAAAGTTTTAAAAACTTTCTCTTCCACAACCTATAGCAGTGATGGCTAACCTTGGCATTCGAACTGTCCAAAAACTACAAATCCCATCATGCCTCTGCCTTCCCGAGTTATGCTTAGAGCAGTCAGAGCACTGGAATACCTGATGGGACTTTTAGTTTCACCACAGCTGGAGTGCCAAGGTTAGCCATCACTCACCTATGGCCTCCTCCTCCCCAATAGCAATAGCCTTTCCTCTCCTAAGTCAATGGTTCTTGAGACTGTATGTAATGCCTTATGGCATCACACGCTAAAAAAGAATGAAGTAAAACTACACTATCAGCCTGTTGCACTCCTAAAAAAGGAGCGCCGGACCAAATTATGGTTAGAATGACAAACATATAACAAAAAGATAAACCACTTAACATGCATAATACAAACAATCACAGACATACACATATTTTACACATAAAAAGGCCCACAAAGTGAGCTGTAAAAAATAGTTGGGTGGTATCTGCGCATAGAGAGTACTGATCTTTATGGCATCACACACTGAAATTAAACCATCAGCCCGTCGCTCCCCTAAATAAGAGGGCCGGACCACCAAGCAGAGAGTATGACAAACATAAAACAATAGAAAACATCCTATAAAGTTTTAAAAACTTTCTCTTCCACAACCTATGGCAGTGATGGCTAACCTTGGCACTCCAACTGTCCAAAAACTACAAATCCCATCATGCCTCTGCCTCCCCGAGTTATGCTTAGAGCTGTCAGAGCATTGCAATGCCTGACGGGACTTTTAGTTTCACCACAGCTGGAGTGCCAAGGTTAGCCATCACTCACCTATGGCCTCCTCCTCCCCAATAGCCATAGCCTTTCCTCTCCTAAGTCAATGGTTCTTGCGACTGTATGTAATGCCTTATGGCATCACACGCTAAAAAAGAAAGAAGTAAAACTACACTATCAGCCCATTGCACTCCTAAAAAAGGAGCGCCGGACCAAATTATGGTTAGAATGACAAACATATAACAAAAAGATAAACCACTTAACATGCATAATACAAACAATCACAGACATACACATATTTTACACATAAAAAGGCCCACAAAGTGAGCTGTAAAAAATAGTTGGGTAGTATCTGCGCATAGAGAGTACTGATCTTTATGGCATCACACACTGAAATTAAACCATCAGCCCGTCGCTCCCCTAAATAAGAGGGCCGGACCACCAAGCAGAGAGTATGACAAACATAAAACAATAGAAAACATCCTATAAAGTTTTAAAACCTTTCTCTTCCACAACCTATGGCAGTGATGGCTAACCTTGGCACTCCAACTGCCCAAAAACTACAAATCCCATCATGCCTCTGCCTCCCCAAGTTATGCTTAGAGCTTTTAGAGCATTGCAATGCCTGATGGGACTTTTAGTTTCACCACAGCTGGAGTGCCAAGGTTAGCCATCACTCACCTATGGCCTCCTCCTCCCCAATAGCCATAGCCAATCCTCTCCTAAGTCAATGGTTCTTGCGACTGTATGTAACGCCTAATGGCATCACACGCTAAAAAAGAAAGAAGTAAAACTACACTATCAGCCCGTTGCACTCCTAAAAAAGGAGCGCCGGACCACATTATGGTTAGAATGACAAACATATAACAAAAAGATAAACCACTTAACATGCATAATACAAACAATCACAGACATACACATATTTTACACATAAAAAGGCCCACAAAGTGAGCTGTAAAAAATAGTTGGGTGGTATCTGCGCATAGAGAGTACTGATCTTTATGGCATCACACACTGAAATTAAACCATCAGCCCGTCGCTCCCCTAAATAAGAGGGTCGGACCACCAAGCAGAGAGTATGACAAACATAAAACAATAGAAAACATCTTATAAAGTTTTAAAAACTTTCTCTTCCACAACCTATAGCAGTGATGGCTAACCTTGGCATTCGAACTGTCCAAAAACTACAAATCCCATCATGCCTCTGCCTTCCCGAGTTATGCTTAGAGCAGTCAGAGCACTGGAATACCTGATGGGACTTTTAGTTTCACCACAGCTGGAGTGCCAAGGTTAGCCATCACTCACCTATGGCCTCCTCCTCCCCAATAGCAATAGCCTTTCCTCTCCTAAGTCAATGGTTCTTGAGACTGTATGTAATGCCTTATGGCATCACACGCTAAAAAAGAATGAAGTAAAACTACACTATCAGCCTGTTGCACTCCTAAAAAAGGAGCGCCGGACCAAATTATGGTTAGAATGACAAACATATAACAAAAAGATAAACCACTTAACATGCATAATACAAACAATCACAGACATACACATATTTTACACATAAAAAGGCCCACAAAGTGAGCTGTAAAAAATAGTTGGGTGGTATCTGCGCATAGAGAGTACTGATCTTTATGGCATCACACACTGAAATTAAACCATCAGCCCGTCGCTCCCCTAAATAAGAGGGCCGGACCACCAAGCAGAGAGTATGACAAACATAAAACAATAGAAAACATCCTATAAAGTTTTAAAAACTTTCTCTTCCACAACCTATGGCAGTGATGGCTAACCTTGGCACTCCAACTGTCCAAAAACTACAAATCCCATCATGCCTCTGCCTCCCCGAGTTATGCTTAGAGCTGTCAGAGCATTGCAATGCCTGACGGGACTTTTAGTTTCACCACAGCTGGAGTGCCAAGGTTAGCCATCACTCACCTATGGCCTCCTCCTCCCCAATAGCCATAGCCTTTCCTCTCCTAAGTCAATGGTTCTTGCGACTGTATGTAATGCCTTATGGCATCACACGCTAAAAAAGAAAGAAGTAAAACTACACTATCAGCCCATTGCACTCCTAAAAAAGGAGCGCCGGACCAAATTATGGTTAGAATGACAAACATATAACAAAAAGATAAACCACTTAACATGCATAATACAAACAATCACAGACATACACATATTTTACACATAAAAAGGCCCACAAAGTGAGCTGTAAAAAATAGTTGGGTAGTATCTGCGCATAGAGAGTACTGATCTTTATGGCATCACACACTGAAATTAAACCATCAGCCCGTCGCTCCCCTAAATAAGAGGGCCGGACCACCAAGCAGAGAGTATGACAAACATAAAACAATAGAAAACATCCTATAAAGTTTTAAAACCTTTCTCTTCCACAACCTATGGCAGTGATGGCTAACCTTGGCACTCCAACTGCCCAAAAACTACAAATCCCATCATGCCTCTGCCTCCCCAAGTTATGCTTAGAGCTTTTAGAGCATTGCAATGCCTGATGGGACTTTTAGTTTCACCACAGCTGGAGTGCCAAGGTTAGCCATCACTCACCTATGGCCTCCTCCTCCCCAATAGCCATAGCCAATCCTCTCCTAAGTCAATGGTTCTTGCGACTGTATGTAACGCCTAATGGCATCACACGCTAAAAAAGAAAGAAGTAAAACTACACTATCAGCCCGTTGCACTCCTAAAAAAGGAGCGCCGGACCACATTATGGTTAGAACGACAAACATATAACAAAAAGATAAACCACTTAACATGCATAATACAAACAATCACAGACATACACATATTTTACACATAAAAAGGCCCACAAAGTGAGCTGTAAAAAATAGTTGGGTGGTATCTGCGCATAGAGAGTACTGATCTTTATGGCATCACACACTGAAATTAAACCATCAGCCCGTCGCTCCCCTAAATAAGAGGGCCGGACCACCAAGCAGAGAGTATGACAAACATAAAACAATAGAAAACATCTTATAAAGTTTTAAAAACTTTCTCTTCCACAACCTATAGCAGTGATGGCTAACCTTGGCATTCGAACTGTCCAAAAACTACAAATCCCATCATGCCTCTGCCTTCCCGAGTTATGCTTAGAGCTGTCAGAGCATTGCAATGCCTGACGGGACTTTTAGTTTCACCACAGCTGGAGTGCCAAGGTTAGCCATCACTCACCTATTGCCTCCTCCTCCCAAATAGCCATAGCCAATCCTCTCCTAAGTCAATGGTTCTTGCGACTGTATGTAACGCCTTATGGCATCACACGCTAAAAAAAGAGAAGTAAACTACACTATCAGCCCGTCGCACTCCTAAAAAAGGAGCGCCGGACCACAGTATGGTTAGAATGACAAACATCTAACAAAAAGATAAACCATTTAACATGCATAATACAAACAATCACAGACATACACATATTTTACACTTAAAAAGGCCCACAAACTGAGCTGTAAAAAATAGTTGGGTGGTATCTGCGAATAGAGAGTACTGATCTTTATGGCATCACACACTGAAATTAAACCATCAGCCCGTCGCTCCCCTAAATAAGAGGGCCGGACCACCAAGCAGAGAGTATGACAAACATAAAACAATAGAAAACATCTTATAAAGTTTTAAAAACTTTCTCTTCCACAACCTATAGCAGTGATGGCTAACCTTGGCATTCGAACTGTCCAAAAACTACAAATCCCATCATGCCTCTGCCTCCCCGATTTATGCTTAGAGCTGTCAGAGCACTGCAATACCTGACGGGACTTTTAGTTTCACCACAGCTGGAGTGCCAATGTTAGCCATCGCTCACCTATGGCCTCCTCCTCCCCAATAGCCATAGCCTTTCCTCTCCTAAGTCAATGGTTCTTGCGACTGTATGTAATGCCTTATGGCATCACACGCTAAAAAAGAAAGAAGTAAAACTACACTATCAGCCCATTGCACTCCTAAAAAAGGAGCGCCGGACCAAATTATGGTTAGAATGACAAACATATAACAAAAAGATAAACCACTTAACATGCATAATACAAACAATCACAGACATACACATATTTTACACATAAAAAGGCCCACAAAGTGAGCTGTAAAAAATAGTTGGGTAGTATCTGCGCATAGAGAGTACTGATCTTTATGGCATCACACACTGAAATTAAACCATCAGCCCGTCGCTCCCCTAAATAAGAGGGCCGGACCACCAAGCAGAGAGTATGACAAACATAAAACAATAGAAAACATCCTATAAAGTTTTAAAACCTTTCTCTTCCACAACCTATGGCAGTGATGGCTAACCTTGGCACTCCAACTGCCCAAAAACTACAAATCCCATCATGCCTCTGCCTCCCCAAGTTATGCTTAGAGCTTTTAGAGCATTGCAATGCCTGATGGGACTTTTAGTTTCACCACAGCTGGAGTGCCAAGGTTAGCCATCACTCACCTATGGCCTCCTCCTCCCCAATAGCCATAGCCAATCCTCTCCTAAGTCAATGGTTCTTGCGACTGTATGTAACGCCTAATGGCATCACACGCTAAAAAAGAAAGAAGTAAACTACACTATCAGCCCGTCGCACTCCTAAAAAAGGAGCGCCGGACCACAGTATGGTTAGAATGACAAACATCTAACAAAAAGATAAACCATTTAACATGCATAATACAAACAATCACAGACATACACATATTTTACACTTAAAAAGGCCCACAAACTGAGCTGTAAAAAATAGTTGGGTGGTATCTGCGAATAGAGAGTACTGATCTTTATGGCATCACACACTGAAATTAAACCATCAGCCCGTCGCTCCCCTAAATAAGAGGGCCGGACCACCAAGCAGAGAGTATGACAAACATAAAACAATAGAAAACATCCTATAAAGTTTTAAAACCTTTCTCTTCCACAACCTATGGCAGTGATGGCTAACCTTGGCACTCCAACTGCCCAAAAACTACAAATCCCATCATGCCTCTGCCTCCCCAAGTTATGCTTAGTGCTTTTAGAGCATTGCAATGCCTGATGGGACTTTTAGTTTCACCACAGCTGGAGTGCCAAGGTTAGCCATCACTCACCTATGGCCTCCTCCTCCCCAATAGCCATAGCCAATCCTCTCCTAAGTCAATGGTTCTTGCGACTGTATGTAACGCCTAATGGCATCACACGCTAAAAAAGAAAGAAGTAAAACTACACTATCAGCCCGTTGCACTCCTAAAAAAGGAGCGCCGGACCACATTATGGTTAGAATGACAAACATATAACAAAAAGATAAACCACTTAACATGCATAATACAAACAATCACAGACATACACATATTTTACACATAAAAAGGCCCACAAAGTGAGCTGTAAAAAATAGTTGGGTGGTATCTGCGCATAGAGAGTACTGATCTCTATGGCATCACACACTGAAATTAAACCATCAGCCCGTCGCTCCCCTAAATAAGAGGGCCGGACCACCAAGCAGAGAGTATGACAAACATAAAACAATAGAAAACATCTTATAAAGTTTTAAAAACTTTCTCTTCCACAACCTATAGCAGTGATGGCTAACCTTGGCATTCGAACTGTCCAAAAACTACAAATCCCATCATGCCTCTGCCTTCCCGAGTTATGCTTAGAGCTGTCAGAGCATTGCAATGCCTGACGGGACTTTTAGTTTCACCACAGCTGGAGTGCCAAGGTTAGCCATCACTCACCTATTGCCTCCTCCTCCCAAATAGCCATAGCCAATCCTCTCCTAAGTCAATGGTTCTTGCGACTGTATGTAACGCCTTATGGCATCACACGCTAAAAAAAGAGAAGTAAACTACACTATCAGCCCGTCGCACTCCTAAAAAAGGAGCGCCGGACCACAGTATGGTTAGAATGACAAACATCTAACAAAAAGATAAACCATTTAACATGCATAATACAAACAATCACAGACATACACATATTTTACACTTAAAAAGGCCCACAAACTGAGCTGTAAAAAATAGTTGGGTGGTATCTGCGAATAGAGAGTACTGATCTTTATGGCATCACACACTGAAATTAAACCATCAGCCCGTCGCTCCCCTAAATAAGAGGGCCGGACCACCAAGCAGAGAGTATGACAAACATAAAACAATAGAAAACATCTTATAAAGTTTTAAAAACTTTCTCTTCCACAACCTATAGCAGTGATGGCTAACCTTGGCATTCGAACTGTCCAAAAACTACAAATCCCATCATGCCTCTGCCTCCCCGAGTTATGCTTAGAGCTGTCAGAGCACTGCAATACCTGACGGGACTTTTAGTTTCACCACAGCTGGAGTGCCAATGTTAGCCATCACTCACCTATGGCCTCCTCCTCCCCAATAGCCATAGCCAATCCTCTCCTAAGTCAATGGTTCTTGCGACTGTATGTAACGCCTTATGGCATTACACGCTAAAAACAAAAGAAGTAAAACTGCACTATCAGCCCATTGCACTCCTAAAAAAGGAGCGCCGGACCACAATATGGTTAGAATGACAAACATATAACAAAAAGATAAACCATTTAACATGCATAATACAAACAATCACAGACATACACATATTTTACACATAAAAAGGCCCACAAAGTGAGCTGTAAAAAATAGTTGGGTGGTATCTGCGCATAGAGAGTACTAATCTTTATGGCATCACACACTGAAATTAAACCATCAACCCGTCGCTCCCCTAAATAAGAGGGCCGGACCACCAAGCAGAGAGTATGACAAACATAAAACAATAGAAAACATCCTATAAAGTTTTAAAAACTTTCTCTTCCACAACCTATGGCAGTGATGGCTAACCTTAGCACTCCAAATGCCCAAAAACTACAAATCCCATCATGCCTCTGCCTCCCCGAGTTATGCTTAGAGCTGTCAGAGCATTGCAATGCCTGACGGGACTTTTAGTTTCACCACAGCTGGAGTGCCAAGGTTAGCCATCACTCACCTATGGCCTCCTCCTCCCCAATAGCCATAGCCAATCCTCTCCTAAGTCAATGGTTCTTGCGACTGTATGTAACGCCTAATGGCATCACACGCTAAAAAAGAAAGAAGTAAAACTACACTATCAGCCCGTTGCACTCCTAAAAAAGGAGCGCCGGACCACATTATGGTTAGAATGACAAACATATAACAAAAAGATAAACCACTTAACATGCATAATACAAACAATCACAGACATGCACATATTTTACACATAAAAAGGCCCACAAAGTGAGCTGTAAAAAATAGTTGGGTGGTATCTGCGCATAGAGAGTACTGATCTTTATGGCATCACACACTGAAATTAAACCATCAGCCCGTCGCTCCCCTAAATAAGAAGGCCGGACCACCAAGCAGAGAGTATGACAAACATAAAACAATAGAAAACATCTTATAAAGTTTTAAAAACTTTCTCTTCCACAACCTATAGCAGTGATGGCTAACCTTGGCATTCGAACTGTCCAAAAACTACAAATCCCATCATGCCTCTGCCTTCCCGAGTTATGCTTAGAGCTGTCAGAGCATTGCAATGCCTGACGGGACTTTTAGTTTCACCACAGCTGGAGTGCCAAGGTTAGCCATCACTCACCTATGGCCTCCTCCTCCCCAATAGCAATAGCCTTTCCTCTCCTAAGTCAATGGTTCTTGAGACTGTATGTAATGCCTTATGGCATCACACGCTAAAAAAGAATGAAGTAAAACTACACTATCAGCCTGTTGCACTCCTAAAAAAGGAGCGCCGGACCAAATTATGGTTAGAATGACAAACATATAACAAAAAGATAAACCACTTAACATGCATAATACAAACAATCACAGACATACACATATTTTACACATAAAAAGGCCCACAAAGTGAGCTGTAAAAAATAGTTGGGTGGTATCTGCGCATAGAGAGTACTGATCTTTATGGCATCACACACTGAAATTAAACCATCAGCCCGTCGCTCCCCTAAATAAGAAGGCCGGACCACCAAGCAGAGAGTATGACAAACATAAAACAATAGAAAACATCTTATAAAGTTTTAAAAACTTTCTCTTCCACAACCTATAGCAGTGATGGCTAACCTTGGCATTCGAACTGTCCAAAAACTACAAATCCCATCATGCCTCTGCCTTCCCGAGTTATGCTTAGAGCTGTCAGAGCATTGCAATGCCTGACGGGACTTTTAGTTTCACCACAGCTGGAGTGCCAAGGTTAGCCATCACTCACCTATTGCCTCCTCCTCCCAAATAGCCATAGCCAATCCTCTACTAAGTCAATGGTTCTTGCGACTGTATGTAACGCCTTATGGCATCACACGCTAAAAAAAGAGAAGTAAACTACACTATCAGCCCGTCGCACTCCTAAAAAAGGAGCGCCGGACCACAGTATGGTTAGAATGACAAACATCTAACAAAAAGATAAACCATTTAACATGCATAATACAAACAATCACAGACATACACAAATTTTACACTTAAAAAGGCCCACAAACTGAGCTGTAAAAAATAGTTGGGTGGTATCTGCGAATAGAGAGTACTGATCTTTATGGCATCACACACTGAAATTAAACCATCAGCCCGTCGCTCCCCTAAATAAGAGGGCCGGACCACCAAGCAGAGAGTATGACAAACATAAAACAATAGAAAACATCTTATAAAGTTTTAAAAACTTTCTCTTCCACAACCTATAGCAGTGATGGCTAACCTTGGCATTCGAACTGTCCAAAAACTACAAATCCCATCATGCCTCTGCCTCCCCGAGTTATGCTTAGAGCTGTCAGAGCACTGCAATACCTGACGGGACTTTTAGTTTCACCACAGCTGGAGTGCCAATGTTAGCCATCACTCACCTATGGCCTCCTCCTCCCCAATAGCCATAGCCAATCCTCTCCTAAGTCAATGGTTCTTGCGACTGTATGGAACGCCTTATGGCATCACACGCTAAAAACAAAAGAAGTAAAACTGCACTATCAGCCCATTGCACTCCTAAAAAAGGAGCGCCGGACCACAATATGGTTAGAATGACAAACATATAACAAAAAGATAAACCATTTAACATGCATAATACAAACAATCACAGACATACACATATTTTACACATAAAAAGGCCCACAAAGTGAGCTGTAAAAAATAGTTGGGTGGTATCTGCGCATAGAGAGTACTAATCTTTATGGCATCACACACTGAAATTAAACCATCAACCCGTCGCTCCCCTAAATAAGAGGGCCGGACCACCAAGCAGAGAGTATGACAAACATAAAACAATAGAAAACATCCTATAAAGTTTTAAAAACTTTCTCTTCCACAACCTATGGCAGTGATGGCTAACCTTGGCACTCCAACTGCCCAAAAACTACAAATCCCATCATGCCTCTGCCTCTTCGAGTTATGCTTAGAGCTGTCAGAGCATTGCAATGCCTGACGGGACTTTTAGTTTCACCACAGCTGGAGTGCCAAGGTTAGCCATCACTCACCTATGGCCTCCTCCTCCCCAATAGCCATAGCCAATCCTCTCCTAAGTCAATGGTTCTTGCGACTGTATGTAACGCCTTATGGCATCACACGCTAAAAAAGAAAGAAGTAAAACTACACTATCAGCCCGTTGCACTCCTAAAAAAGGAGCGCCGGACCACAGTATGGTTAGAATGACAAACATCTAACAAAAAGATAAACCATTTAACATGCATAATACAAACAATCACAGACATACACATATTTTACACATAAAAAGGCCCACAAAGTGAGCTGTAAAAAATAGTTGGGTGGTATCTGCGCATAGAGAGTACTGATCTTTATGGCATCACACACTGAAATTAAACCATCAGCCCGTCGCTCCCCTAAATAAGAGGGCCGGACCACCAAGCAGAGAGTATGACAAACATAAAACAATAGAAAACATCTTATAAAGTTTTAAAAACTTTCTCTTCCACAACCTATAGCAGTGATGGCTAACCTTGGCATTCGAACTGTCCAAAAACTACAAATCCCATCATGCCTCTGCCTCCCCGAGTTATGCTTAGAGCTGTCAGAGCACTGCAATACCTGATGGGACTTTTAGTTTCACCACAGCTGGAGTGCCAATGTTAGCCATCACTCACCTATGGCCTCCTCCTCCCCAATAGCCATAGCCAATCCTCTCCTAAGTCAATGGTTCTTGCGACTGTATGTAATGCCTTATGGCATTACACGCTAAAAACAAAAGAAGTAGAACTGCACTATCAGCCCATTGCACTCCTAAAAAAGGAGCGCCGGACCACAATATGGTTAGAATGACAAACATCTAACAAAAAGATAAACCATTTAACATGCATAATACAAACAATCACAGACATACACATATTTTACACATAAAAAGGCCCACAAAGTGAGCTGTAAAAAATAGTTGGGTGGTATCTGCGAATAGAGAGTACCGATCTTTATGGCATCACACACTGAAATTAAACCATCAGCCCGTCGCTCCCCTAAATAAGAGGGCCGGACCACCAAGCAGAGAGTATGACAAACATAAAACAATAGAAAACATTTTCTAAAGTTTTAAACTTTCTCTTTCACAACCTATGGCAGTGATGGCTAACCTTGGCACTACAACTGTCCAAAAACTACAAATCCCATCATGCCTCTGCCTCCCCGAGTTATGCTTAGAGCTGTCAGAGCATTGCAATGCCTAACGGGACTTTTAGTTTCACCACAGCTGGAGTGCCAAGGTTAGCCATCACTCACCTATGGCCTCCTCCTCCCCAATAGCCATAGCCTTTCCTCTCCTAAGTCAATGGTTCTTGCGACTGTATGTAATGCCTTATGGCATCACATGCTAAAAAAGAAAGAAGTAAAACTACACTATCAGCCCGTTGCACTCCTAAAAAAGGAGCGCCGGACCAAATTATGGTTATAATGACAAACATATAACAAAAAGATAAACCACTTAACATGCATAATACAAACAATCACAGACATACACATATTTTACACATAAAAAGGCCCACAAAGTGAGCTGTAAAAAAAAGTTGGGTAGTATCTGCGCATAGAGAGTACTGATCTTTATGGCATCACACACTGAAATTAAACCATCAGCCCGTCGCTCCCCTAAATAAGAGGGCCGGACCACCAAGCAGAGAGTATGACAAACATAAAACAATAGAAAACATCCTATAAAGTTTTAAAAACTTTCTCTTCCACAACCTATGGCAGTGATGGCTAACCTTGGCACTACAACTGTCCAAAAACTACAAATCCCATCATGCCTCTGCCTCCCCGAGTTATGCTTAGAGCTGTCAGAGCATTGCTATGCCTGACGGGACTTTTAGTTTCACCACAGCTGGAGTGCCAAGGTTAGCCATCACTCACCTATGGCCTTCTCCTCCCCAATAGCCATAGCCAATCCTCTCCTAAGTCAATGGTTCTTGCGACTGTATGTAACGCCTTATGGCATCACACGCTAAAAAAGAAAGAAGTAAAACTACACTATCAGCCCGTTGCACTCCTAAAAAAGGAGCGCCGGACCACAATATGGTTAGAATGACAAACATATAACAAAAAGATAAACCATTTAACATGCATAATACAAACAATCACAGACATACACATATTTTACACATAAAAAGGCCCACAAAGTGAGCTGTAAAAAATAGTTGGGTGGTATCTGCGCATAGAGAGTACTGATCTTTATGGCATCACACACTGAAATTAAACCATCAGCCCGTCGCTCCCCTAAATAAGAGGGCCGGACCACCAAGCAGAGAGTATGACAAACATAAAACAATAGAAAACATCCTATAAAGTTTTAAAAACTTTCTCTTCCACAACCTATGGCAGTGATGGCTAACCTTGGCACTACAACTGTCCAAAAACTACAAATCCCATCATGCCTCTGCCTCCCCGAGTTATGCTTAGAGCTGTCAGAGCATTGCAATGCCTGACGGGACTTTTAGTTTCACCACAGCTGGAGTGCCAAGGTTAGCCATCACTCACCTATGGCCTCCTCCTCCCCAATAGCCATAGCCAATCCTCTCCTAAGTCAATGGTTCTTGCGACTGTATGTAACGCCTTATGGCATCACACGCTAAAAAAGAAAGAAGTAAAACTACACTATCAGCCCGTTGCACTCCTAAAAAAGGAGCGCCGGACCACAATATGGTTAGAATGACAAACATATAACAAAAAGATAAACCATTTAACATGCATAATACAAACAATCACAGACATACACATATTTTACACATAAAAAGGCCCACAAAGTGAGCTGTAAAAAATAGTTGGGTGGTATCTGCGCATAGAGAGTACTGATCTTTATGGCATCACACACTGAAATTAAACCATCAGCCCGTCGCTCCCCTAAATAAGAGGGCCGGACCACCAAGCAGTGAGTATGACAAACATAAAACAATAGAAAACATCTTATAAAGTTTTAAACTTTCTCTTTCACAACCTATGGCAGTGATGGCTAACCTTGGCACTCCAACTGCCCAAAAACTACAAATCCCATCATGCCTCTGCCTCCCCGAGTTATGCTTAGAGCTGTCAGAGCATTGCAATGCCTGACGGGACTTTTAGTTTCACCACAGCTGGAGTGCCAAGGTTAGCCATCACTCACCTATGGCCTCCTCCTCCCAAATAGCCATAGCCAATCCTCTCCTAAGTCAATGGTTCTTGCGACTGTATGTAACGCCTTATGGCACCACACGCTAAAAAAAAAAGAAGTAAAACTACACTATCAGCCCGTTGCACTCCTAAAAAAGGAGCGCCGGACCAAATTATGGTTAGAATGACAAACATATAACAAAAAGATAATCCATTTAACATGCATAATACAAACAATCACAGACATACACATATTTTACACATAAAAAGGCCCACAAAGTGAGCTGTAAAAAATAGTTGGGTGGTATCTGCGCATAGAGAGTACTGATCTTTATGGCCTCACACACTGAAATTAAACCATCAGCCCATCGCTCCCCTAAATAAGAGGGCCGGACCACCAAGCAGAGAGTATGACAAACATAAAACAATAGAAAACATCTTATAAAGTTTTAAAAACTTTCTCTTCCACAACCTATGGCAGTGATGGCTAACCTTGGCACTCCAACTGTCCAAAAACTACAAATCCCATCATGCCTCTGCCTCCCCGAGTTATGCTTAGAGCTGTCAGAGCATTGCAATGCCTGACGGAACTTTTAGTTTCACCACAGCTGGAGTGCCAAGGTGAGCCTTCACTCACCTATGGCCTCCTCCTCCCCAATAGCCATAGCCAATACTCTCCAAAGTCAATGGTTCTTGCGACTGTATGTAACTCCTTATGGCATCACACGCTAAAAAAAAGAGAAGTAAACTACACTATCAGCCCGTCGCACTCCTAAAAAAGGAGCGCCGGACCACAATATGGTTAGAATGACAAACATCTAACAAAAAGATAAACCATTTAACATGCATAATACAAACAATCACAGACATACACATATTTTACACAGAAAAATCCCCACAAAGTGAGCTGTAAAAATTAGTTGGGTGGTATCTGCGAATAGAGAGTACCGATCTTTATGGCATCACACACTGAAATTAAACCATCAGCCCGTCGCTCCCCTAAATAAGAGCCCCGGACCACCAAGCAGTGAGTATGACAAACATAAAACAAAAGAAAACATCTTCTAAAGTTTTAAACTTTCTCTTCCACAACCTATGGCAGTGATGGCTAACGTTGGCACTCCAACTGTCCAAAAACTACAAATCCCATTCTGCCTCTGCCTCCCTGAGTTATGCTTAGAGCTGTCAGAGCATTGTAATGCCTGACGGGACTTTTAGCTTCACCACAGCTAGAGTACCAAGGTTAGCCATCACTGACCTATGGGCTCCTCCTCCCCAATAGCCATAGCCATTCCTCTCCTAAGTCCTTGGTTCTTGCGACTGTATGTAACACCTTATGGCATCACATGCTAAAAAAAACAACGTAGAACTACACTATAAGCCCATCGCAGCTTATAGGTGCGCCGGACCACAGGAGCTCCGGACCACAATATGGTTAGAATGACAAACATATAACAAAAAGATAAACCATTTAACATGCATAATACAAACAATCACAGACATACACATATTTTACACATAAAAATGCCCACAAAGTGAGCTGTAAAAAATAGTTGGGTGGTATCTGCGAATAGAGAGTACTAATTCTTATGGAATTAAACACTGAAATTAAACCATTAGCCCATCGCTCTCCTAAATAGGAGGGCCGGACCACAAAGCAGTGAGTATGACAAACATAAAACAAAAAAACACATCTTCTTAAGTTTTAAACTTTCTCTTCTACAACCTATGGCAGTGATGGCTATTCTTGGCACTCCAACTGTTAGAAAACTACAAATCCCACCATTCCTCTGCCTCCCCGAGTTATGCTTAGAGCTGTCAGAGCTTTGCAATGCCTGACGGGACTTTTAGTTTCACCACAGCTGGAGTGCCAAGGTTAGCCATCACTCACCTATGGCCTCCTCCTCCCCAATAGCCATAGCCAATCCTCTCCTAAGTCAATGGTTCTTGCGACTGTATGTAACGCCTAATGGCATCACACGCTAAAAAAGAAAGAAGTAAAAACCACTGTGGGAGGCGCCCTTACGAATCAATATATACAGCACAACATAAAAGTGTTTCAAAGGTAAGCGTAAACCGTCTTACCTGGTGCGAAGACTCAAACACATAAGATAGTAATTCGTATTTATTTATTGCACTAAGGACAACGCGTTTCGCGACCACAAGTCGCTTCTTCAGGTCAAATATGTGCTTAGGAAAAAACAAGAACAGGATAGCGCTCAGACTAAGGCATCATACTTCACATAGATAAAAAATTACAAATAAATAAATTTCAGACAAAAGTTAAAACAATATAATGACATTGAGCCTATTTCACTAATTGGGACATATGCGCATGTTAACCAGGTAAAAAAACCTTTATAACATTTCGGCAATTACTTACAGTATGGGTACAATTTACATCTCCTATGTACAACTCCTAGATATATCCTAGGTGCAACCCCAGTGTATCTCAGTGGGATCTGACTTCTACACAGTTGAATACCACATAGAACTAATAATGTATGAGATTACATTGCTTGCCCCCCTAGGGGTCGGATGCCCATTTTGTCAGAAAACCATTCCATAAAAATCATATGAATTAAAACATATATAAAATATACATAAAAACACTGATAAGCATACCATGTATATGTATAAAAAACACACAGCATCTTGATTCATAAAATAGCAGTTGAACACCATTGTGTTAATATAAACCTCCCTTACTCGATTAGAGTATACTGGGGTCAGTGTGGAAAAAATTAATGTATGTAGTTTAGGCGGGACGACAATCCCGGACGGCAGCACCAGTATTATAGGAGGCGACTAGTGCTATGGTGGAGGCAGGCGGGTATAACGTGCCCCAGTTCAGGGTGCAACCTTAGGTTAGGGACCTGGGGTAGATGAGGCGGTCGACTGGCAGTTCTATTTTGGGAAGAGGGATCAGGGGCGGGGCGGGCTGTGTATTGCCAGGTAGCGGCTTACCTGTATAGCAGGGATGCTGAGCGTGGGCGCCATGCGTGCGGATGGCTGTGAGGCAGTTTTAAGAGCTGTCTAACCGCTGCCAGCGCGCCCGTGCGGGCGGAAGTTCGGGACTCCCCTAACGTCACATCCGGTTGGACGGTGCGTCACCTCCTCCTGGAGTGTAGGGGCGGCGGCCATCTTACGTGTGGCTGTCGTGCCGCAGTGGCCATATTGGTAAAGGCAGGCGGCTATCAGCTCGGACGGGGTCGCAGCCAGGGTGTAAAAATATATGAGAAGAGTCTATTACGGACTGCTACATATGAAACCACGGGGTGGTGTGCATGTGACAGGGGGCCAGAGTGGCTCCAGCGGCCATGTTGAAGGGGGACTCAGGGGATCGACAATTTATAAGGACATGCTAAGCGGAGCACCAGCAGCCATATTAAAGGGGAACTCCACAGAACATCTGTTAATAGAAACATTAGGGTTTACAGAGGTTACATTGCCATGATTGGGCTATAGAGACAACCGTAAATGAGACTGATGGATGTGTCAAGTCTGGTATCTCTCATCATCAAAATCACTGAATAAAACAATGAAGGTGGCTGATAGGCTACCCTCTGGACACATATTAAAGATCACACAGAGACCAAGTGAGCCCAATTAGGGTCCACAACAAAACCAGAAGACCACTCCTAAATCCTGTGTGTACATCTATTTGTAAATATGTATATATATCGTATATATCTCACAGGTACGAACTGTACCCTGCATGCCGTAGGGTGTTGTGGGATGAATGTGTCCCCATGACATGTTTCCATTGTGGGCCACAATAACAACGGTTAAACTGTGCGGGACATATGAACATTACTAATTATAGCTGGAATTTTGTAACATGGGTCCATGCGTGGTAGGGACGGGGGGGGGTGGGGGGTTTGGGGGGGAGGGGGGGGGGGGGGTTTGGGTTAGGGGTGGAGGTGGGAAGGGGAAAAGGGAAAGATGGGGGGGGGGAGGGGGGGGAAAGGGGGGAGGAAAAAAGAAGGGGGTAGGGAGAGCGTGTGTAGTTGGCCTGAAAGATGAAGGGGATTTTTGTACACGATTTGTGCTAGACCTGAAACTCTAGTTTGGTTCATTCTATAATGGCCCTGTATAATGTCCTGTAGTCGCTTTCACTTGCAGATGACAATCGGATTAGTGGTCCTTCCTTTACAGGTTGTGTTCCAGACAGATGTTCAGTCCTTCAGGGTGTAAGGTTCTTAGTTTGAACACCCAAAACATCTCCCTGGCCCTGAGTGTGCTGAATCTATCCGTGGCATCCTCAGGGATTTGTTCTATGGGGCAAATGCTCAGGGAGGTGGGGTCACGGTTGTGTACTTCTCTGCAGTGCCGAGAAAGGCCATGTTTTGTGTAGCCCTTGGTGATGTTACGCCTATGTTGGCCCCACCTTTCTCTGCACGATTGTGTAGTTCTACCCACATACTGAAGGTTGCATGTACAGGTAATCAGGTACACTATGTATGTTGAGCCACAGGTTATGCGTTCTTTTATCTGGAAGGTTTCACCCGTAACCGAGGATTTAAATTCTCTTTTGCCATCCACCATTTTCTGGCAGCAGAGACACCTTTTCAGTCCACATCTTTCTGTTCCTCTCTCCTCGTCTATGTTCCTTATTTTGTCTGTTGATCTGGAGGGTTTAATCTTACTTGGGGCCAGATGGTTTTTTAGCGTTTTTGCCCTTCTAAAGACACATTTTGGTTTGGTGCCCAGGCTTTTCTTCAGGTATGGGTCATTCAGCAGAAGCTGCCAATGCTTGGTTAGAGCGTTCTTGATGGCTACATGGTTGTTTGAGTATCTAGTTATGAACAGTGCTTCCGATGACCGATCCATACTTTCAGACGGTTGTTGTTTAGTTTTTTTCTTGAGTAAGGAGCGTCTGTCTATTTTCCTGGCTCTCAGCCTTGCTTCTTTTATTAGAGGTTTTGGGAAATGTTTCTGTTTGAATTTATTGGTCAGGATCTCCGCCTGATTATCATATGTCCTCAATTCTGAGCAATTCTTCCTGATTCTGAGAAATTGCCCAAACGGAATATTGTTCCTCCAGGGTTTATAGTGACTACTTCTATAGTCAATATATCCATTTGCATCAACTACTTTAAAATGATTTTTTGTTTTGATGGAGTTATCTTCAATATACAGGGCTACATCTAAGTACTCGATTTGGTTGTCACTAGTGTTAGATGTGAAGGAGATGCCCCAAGAATTATCATTCATATAGTTCACAAACCTGTTAGTCGATTCCAAGTTCCCTTCCCAGATCAATACAAGATCATCTATATATCGACGGTAGTAGATAATATTAGTGGAGAACGGGTTGTTTGAACCCAGCATGATCTTTTCCAGCATCCCCATCGTCAAATTTGCGTAATTCGGAGCATAGTTGGCCCCCATCGCCGTGCCTCTCCTTTGTAGGTATAGGGTGTCCAGGAATTTAAAGTAGTTGTGTGTCAAAGAGAATTTGGTGGCTTTAAGTAAAAAAATCTTCTGTTCTAGTGGCATGGTTTCATCCATTCCTAGATAGTACCAAACAGCTCGTAAGCCCACATGATGGTGTATATTCGAGTAGAGAGCAGTAACGTCTAGGGTTAACCATCTATATGTAGGTTTCCAGGTGATAGCTTCAAGTTCTGATAGCAACTGCGTGGAGTCTCTGAGAAATGATGGAAGTTCTTGTACATACGGTTTTAGATGTAGATCAATTAATTCAGACAGGTGAGAGGATAGGGAGTTGATTCCTGATATGATCGGTCTGCCAGGGGGGTTAACTAGGGACTTGTGTATTTTGGGAAGATGGTAGAAGTGGGCGGTGCTAGGATTATCAATCAGAAGGTAGTCTCTTTCAGCTTTGGAGATTATTCCTTCTTCTTTGGCTGCTTTCACCAAAGTCTTCAGCTTCTCTGTGTATACAAGTGTGGGATCGGAATCTAATACGGTGTAATAGTCCTTGTCGCCAAGAATTCTTTCAGCCTCTCTAATGTAATCAATCTTGTTCATGACCACGATTCCTCCTCCTTTGTCTGCTGGCCTAATGACGAGTGTTGGATTGTCCCTAAGGCTTTTGAGGGCCTTCTCCTCCTCCCTCGTGGTGTTACGCTTGGTTCCTTGATCTTCTAGTTTTCTAAATTCTTCTAGTACCTGCGTGTAGAAGGTCTCTACATATGGTCCCCGATAGGATGTGGGATAGAAGCTTGATTTTTTCTTTAGATTAGTATGTATATATTGCTCCATTCTTAATTCTTCTTCATTGACATAGGCCCCATTCATCAACTCTGAATGTACTATAATTGGGATAAGGTTACTGGTTTTGTTATCCGGTAGGTTCTTCAGTTTTTTAGTAGCAAAGTACCTCTTGAGTGTCAGCTTTCTCGTAAAGTCATTTAGGTCAACAAACAGTTCATAAAGATTAGCTTTTCTGGAGGGACAAAAGGAGAGGCCTCTACTTAAAACCGACTCCTCAGCATGGTTTAGTTTATACGTTGACAGGTTGAAGATGGATTTTACTCCCTTTTTGTGAACTTTACCTTCTTTGTCTGTTGAGTCTTGTTTAATTTCGGTCCGTTTGCGCTTTCTCCCTCCTCTACTTCCTCTTTTCCTCTTCCTGTTCTCATCAGTTCCTCCATTTCTAGGTTTAATGGGGGAGCCTTGTGCATCTGCGCGTGGTGTATTATAGGGTTCGGAATTAACGGCCTCAATATCGGTGTTTCTCCTAGGATCGTGGGGAGCTCTAAAAAAGAACTTGACGATGTGCATCCAGTCGTATTAAATTCAGATCCACTACTCGGTTCCTGTGTCCGTAGGAAAAACTCAGTAATCTGTTTGTTCTTTTGGCCTTTCGTGTTTTTGTCTAATTGACATGAGATTGGAGTTCTGGATGTATGGGACGAGGTCGGAGTGTGGTATACGTGGGTTTCGATTGAATTAAATAGTTTCGGGACATCTGGATTCTGCGATCTCTTATTGTCGAGTTGGGTTCTTGTTGGGTGCGGTGTACCCAGGGCTTCTTCCTGATCGCTATAGATACTCAGATCCAACAATTCCTCGAAGGAAGGAGGTCGTCGTTCCATAGTAGGTTTTGCTGATGGGGTGCTGAATATCTCGTCATCTTCTGACACTCTACGTCTTTTTACAGGAGTCCCCAGATTTCCACATGTCCTTCCGTTTTCTTGGTTCTGTGAGTGAAGTACTGGGTGCTCCATATCTTTCACTCTTACAATGGGGTTTGCTCGGCGGGGCTTAGTTACTGGTTTTTTTGGGAGCTTATCCTTGATGGGGTGTCTCCTTTCCTTACTCTGGTCCTCTTTCCTTTTACCATCCATTATTTCTGTGGTGGGGGTGTCAGTTGAAACATCACCCACTACCAGGGGTATGTCAGGATGTGTTATGGTGTGGATGGGGTCACTCGATGTAGTGTTGTTGTTTGGGTGGACACTTATTATGGTATGTGATGCAGAGGTTGTTCGGTGGACTACACTGTTACTCTGTTCTATCGGGGGTAGTTTTTTAAGATTCCTTTGTTTATTATGTAAATATAAATTTCTATCCCTATTTATCTTACTCAATTTTCCTTCCGATATATCCACCTCGAATCTGCTAAGTTTATTACACAAAATATGGGTAAATGATTTAAAGTCACTCGTCTCGCTAAATGGGGCCAGTTCTAGTTTCTTATTATCAATTTCGGGTTTAAGTTCTTGTATGATGGATCTACGCTTGGTGGTGATTCTTTCCATCATCCCTCTGGAACATGTTTCCAGGTATTCGTACCACTCCTCGGTAAAGATCGGATCATTGGGAAAGGGGGATTCTGTCATTACTCTCAAGCCTCCTGGCGAGATTTTTTCCTCTATATAAGTAGTCTGCATTTCTATATCTGCCAAATTGAAGAATTCCGTTTTTAAGAGTTTTTCTAAAGCGAAGAATAAGGGGCTCAGGTCAGGTAAAACCTGTCCTGAGTTACTTGTTTCAGCCGCTCCACTCGACGTCTCATCCTCCCGTGGTCTAAAGTTCGCCTTTTTAAATTGGTCAAACAGTCTTGCTCTTTGAAGCGTACGGTCTCCCAGTAGCTCCATTCCTGTATGGGATTTCCAATCGAATAGAAAAGGTCTTCAACCGGGTCGCCCTTTGTGTACCGGATCCCAAGAGGTAGTCTGTAGAATCCGTAGAAGGTAGTAGAACTAGTAGAGACAGAAAAACACAAGGACACCGGGAGCCCGATATCGAGTATTATCGTCGTGTAAATTGGTCTATTGTAGTGGAATTATACTCACAATTCTGGGTTGCTTTTATGGCAACCACCATCAGAGCATGTGGAGAAGTACCGTCTCCACTCGGCCTTGTCGGTCGCCGTTCCCGGAAAAAATATATCACTATAAAACTATAATGATATAACCCCACACTGTGAGGTATAATTTAGTAAAAACCACTGTGGGAGGCGCCCTTACGAATCAATATATACAGCACAACATAAAAGTGTTTCAAAGGTAAGCGTAAACCGTCTTACCTGGTGCGAAGACTCAAACACATAAGATAGTAATTCGTATTTATTTATTGCACTAAGGACAACGCGTTTCGCGACCACAAGTCGCTTCTTCAGGTCAAATATGTGCTTAGGAAAAAACAAGAACAGGATAGCGCTCAGACTAAGGCATCATACTTCACATAGATAAAAAATTACAAATAAATAAATTTCAGACAAAAGTTAAAACAATATAATGACATTGAGCCTATTTCACTAATTGGGACATATGCGCATGTTAACCAGGTAAAAAAACCTTTATAACATTTCGGCAATTACTTACAGTATGAGTACAATTTACATCTCCTATGTACAACTCCTAGATATATCCTAGGTGCAACCCCAGTGTATCTCAGTGGGATCTGACTTCTACACAGTTGAATACCACATAGAACTAATAATGTATGAGATTACATTGCTTGCCCCCCTAGGGGTCGGATGCCCATTTTGTCAGAAAACCATTCCATAAAAATCATATGAATTAAAACATATATAAAATATACATAAAAACACTGATAAGCATACCATGTATATGTATAAAAAACACACAGCATCTTGATTCATAAAATAGCAGTTGAACACCATTGTGTTAATATAAACCTCCCTTACTCGATTAGAGTATACTGGGGTCAGTGTGGAAAAAATTAATGTATGTAGTTTAGGCGGGACGACAATCCCGGACGGCAGCACCAGTATTATAGGAGGCGACTAGTGCTATGGTGGAGGCAGGCGGGTATAACGTGCCCCAGTTCAGGGTGCAACCTTAGGTTAGGGACCTGGGGTAGATGAGGCGGTCGACTGGCAGTTCTATTTTGGGAAGAGGGATCAGGGGCGGGGCGGGCTGTGTATTGCCAGGTAGCGGCTTACCTGTATAGCAGGGATGCTGAGCGTGGGCGCCATGCGTGCGGATGGCTGTGAGGCAGTTTTAAGAGCTGTCTAACCGCTGCCAGCGCGCCCGTGCGGGCGGAAGTTCGGGACTCCCCTAACGTCACATCCGGTTGGACGGTGCGTCACCTCCTCCTGGAGTGTAGGGGCGGCGGCCATCTTACGTGTGGCTGTCGTGCCGCAGTGGCCATATTGGTAAAGGCAGGCGGCTATCAGCTCGGACGGGGTCGCAGCCAGGGTGTAAAAATATATGAGAAGAGTCTATTACGGACTGCTACATATGAAACCACGGGGTGGTGTGCATGTGACAGGGGGCCAGAGTGGCTCCAGCGGCCATGTTGAAGGGGGACTCAGGGGATCGACAATTTATAAGGACATGCTAAGCGGAGCACCAGCAGCCATATTAAAGGGGAACTCCACAGAACATCTGTTAATAGAAACATTAGGGTTTACAGAGGTTACATTGCCATGATTGGGCTATAGAGACAACCGTAAATGAGACTGATGGATGTGTCAAGTCTGGTATCTCTCATCATCAAAATCACTGAATAAAACAATGAAGGTGGCTGATAGGCTACCCTCTGGACACATATTAAAGATCACACAGAGACCAAGTGAGCCCAATTAGGGTCCACAACAAAACCAGAAGACCACTCCTAAATCCTGTGTGTACATCTATTTGTAAATATGTATATATATCGTATATATCTCACAGGTACGAACTGTACCCTGCATGCCGTAGGGTGTTGTGGGATGAATGTGTCCCCTATGACATGTTTCCATTGTGGGCCACAATAACAACGGTTAAACTGTGCGGGACATATGAACATTACTAATTATAGCTGGAATTTTGTAACATGGGTCCATGCGTGGTAGGGACGGGGGGGGGTGGGGGGTTTGGGGGGGAGGGGGGGGGGGGTTTGGGTTAGGGGTGGAGGTGGGAAGGGGAAAAGGGAAAGATGGGGGGGGGGAGGGGGGGAAAGGGGGGAGGAAAAAAGAAGGGGGTAGGGAGAGCGTGTGTAGTTGGCCTGAAAGATGAAGGGGATTTTTGTACACGATTTGTGCTAGACCTGAAACTCTAGTTTGGTTCATTCTATAATGGCCCTGTATAATGTCCTGTAGTCGCTTTCACTTGCAGATGACAATCGGATTAGTGGTCCTTCCTTTACAGGTTGTGTTCCAGACAGATGTTCAGTCCTTCAGGGTGTAAGGTTCTTAGTTTGAACACCCAAAACATCTCCCTGGCCCTGAGTGTGCTGAATCTATCCGTGGCATCCTCAGGGATTTGTTCTATGGGGCAAATGCTCAGGGAGGTGGGGTCACGGTTGTGTACTTCTCTGCAGTGCCGAGAAAGGCCATGTTTTGTGTAGCCCTTGGTGATGTTACGCCTATGTTGGCCCCACCTTTCTCTGCACGATTGTGTAGTTCTACCCACATACTGAAGGTTGCATGTACAGGTAATCAGGTACACTATGTATGTTGAGCCACAGGTTATGCGTTCTTTTATCTGGAAGGTTTCACCCGTAACCGAGGATTTAAATTCTCTTTTGCCATCCACCATTTTCTGGCAGCAGAGACACCTTTTCAGTCCACATCTTTCTGTTCCTCTCTCCTCGTCTATGTTCCTTATTTTGTCTGTTGATCTGGAGGGTTTAATCTTACTTGGGGCCAGATGGTTTTTTAGCGTTTTTGCCCTTCTAAAGACACATTTTGGTTTGGTGCCCAGGCTTTTCTTCAGGTATGGGTCATTCAGCAGAAGCTGCCAATGCTTGGTTAGAGCGTTCTTGATGGCTACATGGTTGTTTGAGTATCTAGTTATGAACAGTGCTTCCGATGACCGATCCATACTTTCAGACGGTTGTTGTTTAGTTTTTTTCTTGAGTAAGGAGCGTCTGTCTATTTTCCTGGCTCTCAGCCTTGCTTCTTTTATTAGAGGTTTTGGGAAATGTTTCTGTTTGAATTTATTGGTCAGGATCTCCGCCTGATTATCATATGTCCTCAATTCTGAGCAATTCTTCCTGATTCCATCATTTCTCAGAGACTCCACGCAGTTGCTATCAGAACTTGAAGCTATCACCTGGAAACCTACATATAGATGGTTAACCCTAGACGTTACTGCTCTCTACTCGAATATACACCATCATGTGGGCTTACGAGCTGTTTGGTACTATCTAGGAATGGATGAAACCATGCCACTAGAACAGAAGATTTTTTTACTTAAAGCCACCAAATTCTCTTTGACACACAACTACTTTAAATTCCTGGACACCCTATACCTACAAAGGAGAGGCACGGCGATGGGGGCCAACTATGCTCCGAATTACGCAAATTTGACGATGGGGATGCTGGAAAAGATCATGCTGGGTTCAAACAACCCGTTCTCCACTAATATTATCTACTACCGTCGATATATAGATGATCTTGTATTGATCTGGGAAGGGAACTTGGAATCGACTAACAGGTTTGTGAACTATATGAATGATAATTCTTGGGGCATCTCCTTCACATCTAACACTAGTGACAACCAAATCGAGTACTTAGATGTAGCCCTGTATATTGAAGATAACTCCATCAAAACAAAAAATCATTTTAAAGTAGTTGATGCAAATGGATATATTGACTATAGAAGTAGTCACTATAAACCCTGGAGGAACAATATTCCGTTTGGGCAATTTCTCAGAATCAGGAAGAATTGCTCAGAATTGAGGACATATGATAATCAGGCGGAGATCCTGACCAATAAATTCAAACAGAAACATTTCCCAAAACCTCTAATAAAAGAAGCAAGGCTGAGAGCCAGGAAAATAGACAGACGCTCCTTACTCAAGAAAAAAACTAAACAACAACCGTCTGAAAGTATGGATCGGTCATCGGAAGCACTGTTCATAACTAGATACTCAAACAACCATGTAGCCATCAAGAACGCTCTAACCAAGCATTGGCAGCTTCTGCTGAATGACCCATACCTGAAGAAAAGCCTGGGCACCAAACCAAAATGTGTCTTTAGAAGGGCAAAAACGCTAAAAAACCATCTGGCCCCAAGTAAGATTAAACCCTCCAGATCAACAGACAAAATAAGGAACATAGACGAGGAGAGAGGAACAGAAAGATGTGGACTGAAAAGGTGTCTCTGCTGCCAGAAAATGGTGGATGGCAAAAGAGAATTTAAATCCTCGGTTACGGGTGAAACCTTCCAGATAAAAGAACGCATAACCTGTGGCTCAACATACATAGTGTACCTGATTACCTGTACATGCAAACTTCAGTATGTGGGTAGAACTACACAATCGTGCAGAGAAAGGTGGGGCCAACATAGGCGTAACATCACCAAGGGCTACACAAAACATGGCCTTTCTCGGCACTGCAGAGAAGTACACAACCGTGACCCCACCTCCCTGAGCATTTGCCCCATAGAACAAATCCCTGAGGATGCCACGGATAGATTCAGCACACTCAGGGCCAGGGAGATGTTTTGGGTGTTCAAACTAAGAATCTTACACCCTGAAGGACTGAACATCTGTCTGGAACACAACCTGTAAAGGAAGGACCACTAATCCGATTGTCATCTGCAAGTGAAAGCGACTACAGGACATTATACAGGGCCATTATAGAATGAACCAAACTAGAGTTTCAGGTCTAGCACAAATCGTGTACAAAAATCCCCTTCATCTTTCAGGCCAACTACACACGCTCTCCCTACCCCCTTCTTTTTTCCTCCCCCCTTTCCCCCCCCTCCCCCCCCCCATCTTTCCCTTTTCCCCTTCCCACCTCCACCCCTAACCCAAACCCCCCCCCCCCCCAAACCCCCCAAACCCCCCACCCCCCCCGTCCCTACCACGCATGGACCCATGTTACAAAATTCCAGCTATAATTAGTAATGTTCATATGTCCCGCACAGTTTAACCGTTGTTATTGTGGCCCACAATGGAAACATGTCATAGGGGACACATTCATCCCACAACACCCTACGGCATGCAGGGTACAGTTCGTACCTGTGAGATATATACGATATATATACATATTTACAAATAGATGTACACACAGGATTTAGGAGTGGTCTTCTGGTTTTGTTGTGGACCCTAATTGGGCTCACTTGGTCTCTGTGTGATCTTTAATATGTGTCCAGAGGGTAGCCTATCAGCCACCTTCATTGTTTTATTCAGTGATTTTGATGATGAGAGATACCAGACTTGACACATCCATCAGTCTCATTTACGGTTGTCTCTATAGCCCAATCATGGCAATGTAACCTCTGTAAACCCTAATGTTTCTATTAACAGATGTTCTGTGGAGTTCCCCTTTAATATGGCTGCTGGTGCTCCGCTTAGCATGTCCTTATAAATTGTCGATCCCCTGAGTCCCCCTTCAACATGGCCGCTGGAGCCACTCTGGCCCCCTGTCACATGCACACCACCCCGTGGTTTCATATGTAGCAGTCCGTAATAGACTCTTCTCATATATTTTTACACCCTGGCTGCGACCCCGTCCGAGCTGATAGCCGCCTGCCTTTACCAATATGGCCACTGCGGCACGACAGCCACACGTAAGATGGCCGCCGCCCCTACACTCCAGGAGGAGGTGACGCACCGTCCAACCGGATGTGACGTTAGGGGAGTCCCGAACTTCCGCCCGCACGGGCGCGCTGGCAGCGGTTAGACAGCTCTTAAAACTGCCTCACAGCCATCCGCACGCATGGCGCCCACGCTCAGCATCCCTGCTATACAGGTAAGCCGCTACCTGGCAATACACAGCCCGCCCCGCCCCTGATCCCTCTTCCCAAAATAGAACTGCCAGTCGACCGCCTCATCTACCCCAGGTCCCTAACCTAAGGTTGCACCCTGAACTGGGGCACGTTATACCCGCCTGCCTCCACCATAGCACTAGTCGCCTCCTATAATACTGGTGCTGCCGTCCGGGATTGTCGTCCCGCCTAAACTACATACATTAATTTTTTCCACACTGACCCCAGTATACTCTAATCGAGTAAGGGAGGTTTATATTAACACAATGGTGTTCAACTGCTATTTTATGAATCAAGATGCTGTGTGTTTTTTATACATATACATGGTATGCTTATCAGTGTTTTTATGTATATTTTATATATGTTTTAATTCATATGATTTTTATGGAATGGTTTTCTGACAAAATGGGCATCCGACCCCTAGGGGGGCAAGCAATGTAATCTCATACATTATTAGTTCTATGTGGTATTCAACTGTGTAGAAGTCAGATCCCACTGAGATACACTGGGGTTGCACCTAGGATATATCTAGGAGTTGTACATAGGAGATGTAAATTGTACTCATACTGTAAGTAATTGCCGAAATGTTATAAAGGTTTTTTTACCTGGTTAACATGCGCATATGTCCCAATTAGTGAAATAGGCTCAATGTCATTATATTGTTTTAACTTTTGTCTGAAATTTATTTATTTGTAATTTTTTATCTATGTGAAGTATGATGCCTTAGTCTGAGCGCTATCCTGTTCTTGTTTTTTCCTAAGCACATATTTGACCTGAAGAAGCGACTTGTGGTCACGAAACGCGTTGTCCTTAGTGCAATAAATAAATACGAATTACTATCTTATGTGTTTGAGTCTTCGCACCAGGTAAGACGGTTTACGCTTACCTTTGAAACACTTTTATGTTGTGCTGTATATATTGATTCGTAAGGGCGCCTCCCACAGTGGTTTTTACTAAATTATACCTCACAGTGTGGGGTTATATCATTATAGTTTTATAGTGATATATTTTTTCCGGGAACGGCGACCGACAAGGCCGAGTGGAGACGGTACTTCTCCACATGCTCTGATGGTGGTTGCCATAAAAGCAACCCAGAATTGTGAGTATAATTCCACTACAATAGACCAATTTACACGACGATAATACTCGATATCGGGCTCCCGGTGTCCTTGTGTTTTTCTGTCTCTACTAGTTCTACTAAAAAAGAAAGAAGTAAAACTACACTATCAGCCCGTTGCACTCCTAAAAAAGGAGCGCCGGACCACATTATGGTTAGAATGACAAACATATAACAAAAAGATAAACCACTTAACATGCATAATACAAACAATCACAGACATACACATATTTTACACATAAAAAGGCCCACAAAGTGAGCTGTAAAAAAAAGTTGGGTAGTATCTGCGCATAGAGAGTACTGATCTTTATGGCATCACACACTGAAATTAAACCATCAGCCCGTCGCTCCCCTAAATAAGAGGGCCGGACCACCAAGCAGAAAGTATGACAAACATAAAACAATAGAAAACATCTTATAAAGTTTTAAAAACTTTCTCTTCCACAACCTATAGCAGTGATGGCTAACCTTGGCATTCGAACTGTCCAAAAACTACAAATCCCATCATGCCTCTGCCTTCCCGAGTTATGCTTAGAGCAGTCAGAGCACTGGAATACCTGATGGGACTTTTAGTTTCACCACAGCTGGAGTGCCAAGGTTAGCCATCACTCACCTATGGCCTCCTCCTCCCCAATAGCAATAGCCTTTCCTCTCCTAAGTCAATGGTTCTTGAGACTGTATGTAATGCCTTATGGCATCACACGCTAAAAAAGAATGAAGTAAAACTACACTATCAGCCTGTTGCACTCCTAAAAAAGGAGCGCCGGACCAAATTATGGTTAGAATGACAAACATATAACAAAAAGATAAACCACTTAACATGCATAATACAAACAATCACAGACATACACATATTTTACACATAAAAAGGCCCACAAAGTGAGCTGTAAAAAATAGTTGGGTGGTATCTGCGCATAGAGAGTACTGATCTTTATGGCATCACACACTGAAATTAAACCATCAGCCCGTCGCTCCCCTAAATAAGAGGGCCGGACCACCAAGCAGAGAGTATGACAAACATAAAACAATAGAAAACATCCTATAAAGTTTTAAAAACTTTCTCTTCCACAACCTATGGCAGTGATGGCTAACCTTGGCACTCCAACTGTCCAAAAACTACAAATCCCATCATGCCTCTGCCTCCCCGAGTTATGCTTAGAGCTGTCAGAGCATTGCAATGCCTGACGGGACTTTTAGTTTCACCACAGCTGGAGTGCCAAGGTTAGCCATCACTCACCTATGGCCTCCTCCTCCCCAATAGCCATAGCCTTTCCTCTCCTAAGTCAATGGTTCTTGCGACTGTATGTAATGCCTTATGGCATCACACGCTAAAAAAGAAAGAAGTAAAACTACACTATCAGCCCATTGCACTCCTAAAAAAGGAGCGCCGGACCAAATTATGGTTAGAATGACAAACATATAACAAAAAGATAAACCACTTAACATGCATAATACAAACAATCACAGACATACACATATTTTACACATAAAAAGGCCCACAAAGTGAGCTGTAAAAAATAGTTGGGTAGTATCTGCGCATAGAGAGTACTGATCTTTATGGCATCACACACTGAAATTAAACCATCAGCCCGTCGCTCCCCTAAATAAGAGGGCCGGACCACCAAGCAGAGAGTATGACAAACATAAAACAATAGAAAACATCCTATAAAGTTTTAAAACCTTTCTCTTCCACAACCTATGGCAGTGATGGCTAACCTTGGCACTCCAACTGCCCAAAAACTACAAATCCCATCATGCCTCTGCCTCCCCAAGTTATGCTTAGAGCTTTTAGAGCATTGCAATGCCTGATGGGACTTTTAGTTTCACCACAGCTGGAGTGCCAAGGTTAGCCATCACTCACCTATGGCCTCCTCCTCCCCAATAGCCATAGCCAATCCTCTCCTAAGTCAATGGTTCTTGCGACTGTATGTAACGCCTAATGGCATCACACGCTAAAAAAGAAAGAAGTAAAACTACACTATCAGCCCGTTGCACTCCTAAAAAAGGAGCGCCGGACCACATTATGGTTAGAACGACAAACATATAACAAAAAGATAAACCACTTAACATGCATAATACAAACAATCACAGACATACACATATTTTACACATAAAAAGGCCCACAAAGTGAGCTGTAAAAAATAGTTGGGTGGTATCTGCGCATAGAGAGTACTGATCTTTATGGCATCACACACTGAAATTAAACCATCAGCCCGTCGCTCCCCTAAATAAGAGGGCCGGACCACCAAGCAGAGAGTATGACAAACATAAAACAATAGAAAACATCTTATAAAGTTTTAAAAACTTTCTCTTCCACAACCTATAGCAGTGATGGCTAACCTTGGCATTCGAACTGTCCAAAAACTACAAATCCCATCATGCCTCTGCCTTCCCGAGTTATGCTTAGAGCTGTCAGAGCATTGCAATGCCTGACGGGACTTTTAGTTTCACCACAGCTGGAGTGCCAAGGTTAGCCATCACTCACCTATTGCCTCCTCCTCCCAAATAGCCATAGCCAATCCTCTCCTAAGTCAATGGTTCTTGCGACTGTATGTAACGCCTTATGGCATCACACGCTAAAAAAAGAGAAGTAAACTACACTATCAGCCCGTCGCACTCCTAAAAAAGGAGCGCCGGACCACAGTATGGTTAGAATGAGAAACATCTAACAAAAAGATAAACCATTTAACATGCATAATACAAACAATCACAGACATACACATATTTTACACTTAAAAAGGCCCACAAACTGAGCTGTAAAAAATAGTTGGGTGGTATCTGCGAATAGAGAGTACTGATCTTTATGGCATCACACACTGAAATTAAACCATCAGCCCGTCGCTCCCCTAAATAAGAGGGCCGGACCACCAAGCAGAGAGTATGACAAACATAAAACAATAGAAAACATCTTATAAAGTTTTAAAAACTTTCTCTTCCACAACCTATAGCAGTGATGGCTAACCTTGGCATTCGAACTGTCCAAAAACTACAAATCCCATCATGCCTCTGCCTCCCCGAGTTATGCTTAGAGCTGTCAGAGCACTGCAATACCTGACGGGACTTTTAGTTTCACCACAGCTGGAGTGCCAATGTTAGCCATCACTCACCTATGGCCTCCTCCTCCCCAATAGCCATAGCCAATCCTCTCCTAAGTCAATGGTTCTTGCGACTGTATGTAACGCCTTATGGCATTACACGCTAAAAACAAAAGAAGTAAAACTGCACTATCAGCCCATTGCACTCCTAAAAAAGGAGCGCCGGACCACAATATGGTTAGAATGACAAACATATAACAAAAAGATAAACCATTTAACATGCATAATACAAACAATCACAGACATACACATATTTTACACATAAAAAGGCCCACAAAGTGAGCTGTAAAAAATAGTTGGGTGGTATCTGCGCATAGAGAGTACTAATCTTTATGGCATCACACACTGAAATTAAACCATCAACCCGTCGCTCCCCTAAATAAGAGGGCCGGACCACCAAGCAGAGAGTATGACAAACATAAAACAATAGAAAACATCCTATAAAGTTTTAAAAACTTTCTCTTCCACAACCTATGGCAGTGATGGCTAACCTTGGCACTCCAACTGCCCAAAAACTACAAATCCCATCATGCCTCTGCCTCCCCGAGTTATGCTTAGAGCTGTCAGAGCATTGCAATGCCTGACGGGACTTTTAGTTTCACCACAGCTGGAGTGCCAAGGTTAGCCATCACTCACCTATGGCCTCCTCCTCCCCAATAGCCATAGCCAATCCTCTCCTAAGTCAATGGTTCTTGCGACTGTATGTAACGCCTTATGGCATCACACGCTAAAAAAGAAAGAAGTAAAACTACACTATCAGCCCGTTGCACTCCTAAAAAAGGAGCGCCGGACCACAGTATGGTTAGAATGACAAACATCTAACAAAAAGATAAACCATTTAACATGCATAATACAAACAATCACAGACATACACATATTTTACACATAAAAAGGCCCACAAAGTGAGCTGTAAAAAATAGTTGGGTGGTATCTGCGCATAGAGAGTACTGATCTTTATGGCATCACACACTGAAATTAAACCATCAGCCCGTCGCTCCCCTAAATAAGAGGGCCGGACCACCAAGCAGAGAGTATGACAAACATAAAACAATAGAAAACATCCTATAAAGTTTTAAAACCTTTCTCTTCCACAACCTATGGCAGTGATGGCTAACCTTGGCACTCCAACTGCCCAAAAACTACAAATCCCATCATGCCTCTGCCTCCCCAAGTTATGCTTAGAGCTTTTAGAGCATTGCAATGCCTGATGGGACTTTTAGTTTCACCACAGCTGGAGTGCCAAGGTTAGCCATCACTCACCTATGGCCTCCTCCTCCCCAATAGCCATAGCCAATCCTCTCCTAAGTCAATGGTTCTTGCGACTGTATGTAACGCCTAATGGCATCACACGCTAAAAAAGAAAGAAGTAAAACTACACTATCAGCCCGTTGCACTCCTAAAAAAGGAGCGCCGGACCACATTATGGTTAGAATGACAAACATATAACAAAAAGATAAACCACTTAACATGCATAATACAAACAATCACAGACATACACATATTTTACACATAAAAAGGCCCACAAAGTGAGCTGTAAAAAATAGTTGGGTGGTATCTGCGCATAGAGAGTACTGATCTTTATGGCATCACACACTGAAATTAAACCATCAGCCCGTCGCTTCCCTAAATAAGAGCCCCGGACCACCAAGCAGTGAGTATGACAAACATAAAACAAAAGAAAACATCTTCTAAAGTTTTAAACTTTCTCTTCCACAACCTATGGCAGTGATGGCTAACGTTGGCACTCCAACTGTCCAAAAACTACAAATCCCATTCTGCCTCTGCCTCCCTGAGTTATGCTTAGAGCTGTCAGAGCATTGTAATGCCTGACGGGACTTTTAGCTTCACCACAGCTAGAGTACCAAGGTTAGCCATCACTGACCTATGGGCTCCTCCTCCCCAATAGCCATAGCCATTCCTCTCCTAAGTCCTTGGTTCTTGCGACTGTATGTAACACCTTATGGCATCACATGCTAAAAAAAACAACGTAGAACTACACTATAAGCCCATCGCAGCTTATAGGTGCGCCGGACCACAGGAGCTCCGGACCACAATATGGTTAGAATGACAAACATATAACAAAAAGATAAACCATTTAACATGCATAATACAAACAATCACAGACATACACATATTTTACACATAAAAATGCCCACAAAGTGAGCTGTAAAAAATAGTTGGGTGGTATCTGCGAATAGAGAGTACTAATTCTTATGGAATTAAACACTGAAATTAAACCATTAGCCCATCGCTCTCCTAAATAGGAGGGCCGGACCACAAAGCAGTGAGTATGACAAACATAAAACAAAAAAACACATCTTCTTAAGTTTTAAACTTTCTCTTCTACAACCTATGGCAGTGATGGCTATTCTTGGCACTCCAACTGTTAGAAAACTACAAATCCCACCATTCCTCTGCCTCCCCGAGTTATGCTTAGAGCTGTCAGAGCTTTGCAATGCCTGACGGGACTTTTAGTTTCACCACAGCTGGAGTGCCAAGGTTAGCCATCACTCACCTATGGCCTCCTCCTCCCCAATAGCCATAGCCAATCCTCTCCTAAGTCAATGGTTCTTGCGACTGTATGTAACGCCTAATGGCATCACACGCTAAAAAAGAAAGAAGTAAAACTACACTATCAGCCCGTTGCACTCCTAAAAAAGGAGCGCCGGACCACATTATGGTTAGAATGACAAACATATAACAAAAAGATAAACCACTTAACATGCATAATACAAACAATCACAGACATACACATATTTTACACATAAAAAGGCCCACAAAGTGAGCTGTAAAAAAAAGTTGGGTAGTATCTGCGCATAGAGAGTACTGATCTTTATGGCATCACACACTGAAATTAAACCATCAGCCCGTCGCTCCCCTAAATAAGAGGGCCGGACCACCAAGCAGAAAGTATGACAAACATAAAACAATAGAAAACATCTTATAAAGTTTTAAAAACTTTCTCTTCCACAACCTATAGCAGTGATGGCTAACCTTGGCATTCGAACTGTCCAAAAACTACAAATCCCATCATGCCTCTGCCTTCCCGAGTTATGCTTAGAGCAGTCAGAGCACTGGAATACCTGATGGGACTTTTAGTTTCACCACAGCTGGAGTGCCAAGGTTAGCCATCACTCACCTATGGCCTCCTCCTCCCCAATAGCAATAGCCTTTCCTCTCCTAAGTCAATGGTTCTTGAGACTGTATGTAATGCCTTATGGCATCACACGCTAAAAAAGAATGAAGTAAAACTACACTATCAGCCTGTTGCACTCCTAAAAAAGGAGCGCCGGACCAAATTATGGTTAGAATGACAAACATATAACAAAAAGATAAACCACTTAACATGCATAATACAAACAATCACAGACATACACATATTTTACACATAAAAAGGCCCACAAAGTGAGCTGTAAAAAATAGTTGGGTGGTATCTGCGCATAGAGAGTACTGATCTTTATGGCATCACACACTGAAATTAAACCATCAGCCCGTCGCTCCCCTAAATAAGAGGGCCGGACCACCAAGCAGAGAGTATGACAAACATAAAACAATAGAAAACATCCTATAAAGTTTTAAAAACTTTCTCTTCCACAACCTATGGCAGTGATGGCTAACCTTGGCACTCCAACTGTCCAAAAACTACAAATCCCATCATGCCTCTGCCTCCCCGAGTTATGCTTAGAGCTGTCAGAGCATTGCAATGCCTGACGGGACTTTTAGTTTCACCACAGCTGGAGTGCCAAGGTTAGCCATCACTCACCTATGGCCTCCTCCTCCCCAATAGCCATAGCCTTTCCTCTCCTAAGTCAATGGTTCTTGCGACTGTATGTAATGCCTTATGGCATCACACGCTAAAAAAGAAAGAAGTAAAACTACACTATCAGCCCATTGCACTCCTAAAAAAGGAGCGCCGGACCAAATTATGGTTAGAATGACAAACATATAACAAAAAGATAAACCACTTAACATGCATAATACAAACAATCACAGACATACACATATTTTACACATAAAAAGGCCCACAAAGTGAGCTGTAAAAAATAGTTGGGTAGTATCTGCGCATAGAGAGTACTGATCTTTATGGCATCACACACTGAAATTAAACCATCAGCCCGTCGCTCCCCTAAATAAGAGGGCCGGACCACCAAGCAGAGAGTATGACAAACATAAAACAATAGAAAACATCCTATAAAGTTTTAAAACCTTTCTCTTCCACAACCTATGGCAGTGATGGCTAACCTTGGCACTCCAACTGCCCAAAAACTACAAATCCCATCATGCCTCTGCCTCCCCAAGTTATGCTTAGAGCTTTTAGAGCATTGCAATGCCTGATGGGACTTTTAGTTTCACCACAGCTGGAGTGCCAAGGTTAGCCATCACTCACCTATGGCCTCCTCCTCCCCAATAGCCATAGCCAATCCTCTCCTAAGTCAATGGTTCTTGCGACTGTATGTAACGCCTAATGGCATCACACGCTAAAAAAGAAAGAAGTAAAACTACACTATCAGCCCGTTGCACTCCTAAAAAAGGAGCGCCGGACCACATTATGGTTAGAATGACAAACATATAACAAAAAGATAAACCACTTAACATGCATAATACAAACAATCACAGACATACACATATTTTACACATAAAAAGGCCCACAAAGTGAGCTGTAAAAAATAGTTGGGTGGTATCTGCGCATAGAGAGTACTGATCTTTATGGCATCACACACTGAAATTAAACCATCAGCCCGTCGCTCCCCTAAATAAGAGGGCCGGACCACCAAGCAGAGAGTATGACAAACATAAAACAATAGAAAACATCTTATAAAGTTTTAAAAACTTTCTCTTCCACAACCTATAGCAGTGATGGCTAACCTTGGCATTCGAACTGTCCAAAAACTACAAATCCCATCATGCCTCTGCCTTCCCGAGTTATGCTTAGAGCAGTCAGAGCACTGGAATACCTGATGGGACTTTTAGTTTCACCACAGCTGGAGTGCCAAGGTTAGCCATCACTCACCTATGGCCTCCTCCTCCCCAATAGCAATAGCCTTTCCTCTCCTAAGTCAATGGTTCTTGAGACTGTATGTAATGCCTTATGGCATCACACGCTAAAAAAGAATGAAGTAAAACTACACTATCAGCCTGTTGCACTCCTAAAAAAGGAGCGCCGGACCAAATTATGGTTAGAATGACAAACATATAACAAAAAGATAAACCACTTAACATGCATAATACAAACAATCACAGACATACACATATTTTACACATAAAAAGGCCCACAAAGTGAGCTGTAAAAAATAGTTGGGTGGTATCTGCGCATAGAGAGTACTGATCTTTATGGCATCACACACTGAAATTAAACCATCAGCCCGTCGCTCCCCTAAATAAGAGGGCCGGACCACCAAGCAGAGAGTATGACAAACATAAAACAATAGAAAACATCCTATAAAGTTTTAAAAACTTTCTCTTCCACAACCTATGGCAGTGATGGCTAACCTTGGCACTCCAACTGTCCAAAAACTACAAATCCCATCATGCCTCTGCCTCCCCGAGTTATGCTTAGAGCTGTCAGAGCATTGCAATGCCTGACGGGACTTTTAGTTTCACCACAGCTGGAGTGCCAAGGTTAGCCATCACTCACCTATGGCCTCCTCCTCCCCAATAGCCATAGCCTTTCCTCTCCTAAGTCAATGGTTCTTGCGACTGTATGTAATGCCTTATGGCATCACACGCTAAAAAAGAAAGAAGTAAAACTACACTATCAGCCCATTGCACTCCTAAAAAAGGAGCGCCGGACCAAATTATGGTTAGAATGACAAACATATAACAAAAAGATAAACCACTTAACATGCATAATACAAACAATCACAGACATACACATATTTTACACATAAAAAGGCCCACAAAGTGAGCTGTAAAAAATAGTTGGGTAGTATCTGCGCATAGAGAGTACTGATCTTTATGGCATCACACACTGAAATTAAACCATCAGCCCGTCGCTCCCCTAAATAAGAGGGCCGGACCACCAAGCAGAGAGTATGACAAACATAAAACAATAGAAAACATCCTATAAAGTTTTAAAACCTTTCTCTTCCACAACCTATGGCAGTGATGGCTAACCTTGGCACTCCAACTGCCCAAAAACTACAAATCCCATCATGCCTCTGCCTCCCCAAGTTATGCTTAGAGCTTTTAGAGCATTGCAATGCCTGATGGGACTTTTAGTTTCACCACAGCTGGAGTGCCAAGGTTAGCCATCACTCACCTATGGCCTCCTCCTCCCCAATAGCCATAGCCAATCCTCTCCTAAGTCAATGGTTCTTGCGACTGTATGTAACGCCTAATGGCATCACACGCTAAAAAAGAAAGAAGTAAAACTACACTATCAGCCCGTTGCACTCCTAAAAAAGGAGCGCCGGACCACATTATGGTTAGAATGACAAACATATAACAAAAAGATAAACCACTTAACATGCATAATACAAACAATCACAGACATACACATATTTTACACATAAAAAGGCCCACAAAGTGAGCTGTAAAAAATAGTTGGGTGGTATCTGCGCATAGAGAGTACTGATCTTTATGGCATCACACACTGAAATTAAACCATCAGCCCGTCGCTCCCCTAAATAAGAGGGCCGGACCACCAAGCAGAGAGTATGACAAACATAAAACAATAGAAAACATCTTATAAAGTTTTAAAAACTTTCTCTTCCACAACCTATAGCAGTGATGGCTAACCTTGGCATTCGAACTGTCCAAAAACTACAAATCCCATCATGCCTCTGCCTTCCCGAGTTATGCTTAGAGCTGTCAGAGCATTGCAATGCCTGACGGGACTTTTAGTTTCACCACAGCTGGAGTGCCAAGGTTAGCCATCACTCACCTATTGCCTCCTCCTCCCAAATAGCCATAGCCAATCCTCTCCTAAGTCAATGGTTCTTGCGACTGTATGTAACGCCTTATGGCATCACACGCTAAAAAAAGAGAAGTAAACTACACTATCAGCCCGTCGCACTCCTAAAAAAGGAGCGCCGGACCACAGTATGGTTAGAATGACAAACATCTAACAAAAAGATAAACCATTTAACATGCATAATACAAACAATCACAGACATACACATATTTTACACTTAAAAAGGCCCACAAACTGAGCTGTAAAAAATAGTTGGGTGGTATCTGCGAATAGAGAGTACTGATCTTTATGGCATCACACACTGAAATTAAACCATCAGCCCGTCGCTCCCCTAAATAAGAGGGCCGGACCACCAAGCAGAGAGTATGACAAACATAAAACAATAGAAAACATCTTATAAAGTTTTAAAAACTTTCTCTTCCACAACCTATAGCAGTGATGGCTAACCTTGGCATTCGAACTGTCCAAAAACTACAAATCCCATCATGCCTCTGCCTCCCCGAGTTATGCTTAGAGCTGTCAGAGCACTGCAATACCTGACGGGACTTTTAGTTTCACCACAGCTGGAGTGCCAATGTTAGCCATCACTCACCTATGGCCTCCTCCTCCCCAATAGCCATAGCCAATCCTCTCCTAAGTCAATGGTTCTTGCGACTGTATGTAACGCCTTTTGGCATTACACGCTAAAAACAAAAGAAGTAAAACTGCACTATCAGCCCATTGCACTCCTAAAAAAGGAGCGCCGGACCACAATATGGTTAGAATGACAAACATATAACAAAAAGATAAACCATTTAACATGCATAATACAAACAATCACAGACATACACATATTTTACACATAAAAAGGCCCACAAAGTGAGCTGTAAAAAATAGTTGGGTGGTATCTGCGCATAGAGAGTACTAATCTTTATGGCATCACACACTGAAATTAAACCATCAACCCGTCGCTCCCCTAAATAAGAGGGCCGGACCACCAAGCAGAGAGTATGACAAACATAAAACAATAGAAAACATCCTATAAAGTTTTAAAAACTTTCTCTTCCACAACCTATGGCAGTGATGGCTAACCTTGGCACTCCAACTGCCCAAAAACTACAAATCCCATCATGCCTCTGCCTCCCCGAGTTATGCTTAGAGCTGTCAGAGCATTGCAATGCCTGACGGGACTTTTAGTTTCACCACAGCTGGAGTGCCAAGGTTAGCCATCACTCACCTATGGCCTCCTCCTCCCCAATAGCCATAGCCAATCCTCTCCTAAGTCAATGGTTCTTGCGACTGTATGTAACGCCTTATGGCATCACACGCTAAAAAAGAAAGAAGTAAAACTACACTATCAGCCCGTTGCACTCCTAAAAAAGGAGCGCCGGACCACAGTATGGTTAGAATGACAAACATCTAACAAAAAGATAAACCATTTAACATGCATAATACAAACAATCACAGACATACACATATTTTACACATAAAAAGGCCCACAAAGTGAGCTGTAAAAAATAGTTGGGTGGTATCTGCGCATAGAGAGTACTGATCTTTATGGCATCACACACTGAAATTAAACCATCAGCCCGTCGCTCCCCTAAATAAGAGGGCCGGACCACCAAGCAGAGAGTATGACAAACATAAAACAATAGAAAACATCCTATAAAGTTTTAAAACCTTTCTCTTCCACAACCTATGGCAGTGATGGCTAACCTTGGCACTCCAACTGCCCAAAAACTACAAATCCCATCATGCCTCTGCCTCCCCAAGTTATGCTTAGAGCTTTTAGAGCATTGCAATGCCTGATGGGACTTTTAGTTTCACCACAGCTGGAGTGCCAAGGTTAGCCATCACTCACCTATGGCCTCCTCCTCCCCAATAGCCATAGCCAATCCTCTCCTAAGTCAATGGTTCTTGCGACTGTATGTAACGCCTAATGGCATCACACGCTAAAAAAGAAAGAAGTAAAACTACACTATCAGCCCGTTGCACTCCTAAAAAAGGAGCGCCGGACCACATTATGGTTAGAATGACAAACATATAACAAAAAGATAAACCACTTAACATGCATAATACAAACAATCACAGACATACACATATTTTACACATAAAAAGGCCCACAAAGTGAGCTGTAAAAAATAGTTGGGTGGTATCTGCGCATAGAGAGTACTGATCTTTATGGCATCACACACTGAAATTAAACCATCAGCCCGTCGCTCCCCTAAATAAGAGGGCCGGACCACCAAGCAGAGAGTATGACAAACATAAAACAATAGAAAACATCTAATAAAGTTTTAAAAACTTTCTCTTCCACAACCTATAGCAGTGATGGCTAACCTTGGCATTCGAACTGTCCAAAAACTACAAATCCCATCATGCCTCTGCCTTCCCGAGTTATGCTTAGAGCTGTCAGAGCATTGCAATGCCTGACGGGACTTTTAGTTTCACCACAGCTGGAGTGCCAAGGTTAGCCATCACTCACCTATTGCCTCCTCCTCCCAAATAGCCATAGCCAATCCTCTCCTAAGTCAATGGTTCTTGCGACTGTATGTAACGCCTTATGGCATCACACGCTAAAAAAAGAGAAGTAAACTACACTATCAGCCCGTCGCACTCCTAAAAAAGGAGCGCCGGACCACAGTATGGTTAGAATGACAAACATCTAACAAAAAGATAAACCATTTAACATGCATAATACAAACAATCACAGACATACACATATTTTACACTTAAAAAGGCCCACAAACTGAGCTGTAAAAAATAGTTGGGTGGTATCTGCGAATAGAGAGTACTGATCTTTATGGCATCACACACTGAAATTAAACCATCAGCCCGTCGCTCCCCTAAATAAGAGGGCCGGACCACCAAGCAGAGAGTATGACAAACATAAAACAATAGAAAACATCTTATAAAGTTTTAAAAACTTTCTCTTCCACAACCTATAGCAGTGATGGCTAACCTTGGCATTCGAACTGTCCAAAAACTACAAATCCCATCATGCCTCTGCCTCCCTGAGTTATGCTTAGAGCTGACAGAGCATTGCAATGCCTGACGGGACTTTTAGTTTCACCACAGCTGGAGTGCCAAGGTTAGCCATCACTCACCTATTGCCTCCTCCTCCCAAATAGCCATAGCCAATCCTCTCCTAAGTCAATGGTTCTTGCGACTGTATGTAACGCCTTATGGCATCACACGCTAAAAAAAGAGAAGTAAACTACACTATCAGCCCGTCGCACTCCTAAAAAAGGAGCGCCGGACCACAGTATGGTTAGAATGACAAACATCTAACAAAAAGATAAACCATTTAACATGCATAATACAAACAATCACAGACATACACATATTTTACACTTAAAAAGGCCCACAAACTGAGCTGTAAAAAATAGTTGGGTGGTATCTGCGAATAGAGAGTACTGATCTTTATGGCATCACACACTGAAATTAAACCATCAGCCCGTCGCTCCCCTAAATAAGAGGGCCGGACCACCAAGCAGAGAGTATGACAAACATAAAACAATAGAAAACATCTTATAAAGTTTTAAAAACTTTCTCTTCCACAACCTATAGCAGTGATGGCTAACCTTGGCATTCGAACTGTCCAAAAACTACAAATCCCATCATGCCTCTGCCTTCCCGAGTTATGCTTAGAGCAGTCAGAGCACTGGAATACCTGATGGGACTTTTAGTTTCACCACAGCTGGAGTGCCAAGGTTAGCCATCACTCACCTATGGCCTCCTCCTCCCCAATAGCAATAGCCTTTCCTCTCCTAAGTCAATGGTTCTTGAGACTGTATGTAATGCCTTATGGCATCACACGCTAAAAAAGAATGAAGTAAAACTACACTATCAGCCTGTTGCACTCCTAAAAAAGGAGCGCCGGACCAAATTATGGTTAGAATGACAAACATATAACAAAAAGATAAACCACTTAACATGCATAATACAAACAATCACAGACATACACATATTTTACACATAAAAAGGCCCACAAAGTGAGCTGTAAAAAATAGTTGGGTGGTATCTGCGCATAGAGAGTACTGATCTTTATGGCATCACACACTGAAATTAAACCATCAGCCCGTCGCTCCCCTAAATAAGAGGGCCGGACCACCAAGCAGAGAGTATGACAAACATAAAACAATAGAAAACATCCTATAAAGTTTTAAAAACTTTCTCTTCCACAACCTATGGCAGTGATGGCTAACCTTGGCACTCCAACTGTCCAAAAACTACAAATCCCATCATGCCTCTGCCTCCCCGAGTTATGCTTAGAGCTGTCAGAGCATTGCAATGCCTGACGGGACTTTTAGTTTCACCACAGCTGGAGTGCCAAGGTTAGCCATCACTCACCTATGGCCTCCTCCTCCCCAATAGCCATAGCCTTTCCTCTCCTAAGTCAATGGTTCTTGCGACTGTATGTAATGCCTTATGGCATCACACGCTAAAAAAGAAAGAAGTAAAACTACACTATCAGCCCATTGCACTCCTAAAAAAGGAGCGCCGGACCAAATTATGGTTAGAATGACAAACATATAACAAAAAGAGAAACCACTTAACATGCATAATACAAACAATCACAGACATACACATATTTTACACATAAAAAGGCCCACAAAGTGAGCTGTAAAAAATAGTTGGGTAGTATCTGCGCATAGAGAGTACTGATCTTTATGGCATCACACACTGAAATTAAACCATCAGCCCGTCGCTCCCCTAAATAAGAGGGCCGGACCACCAAGCAGAGAGTATGACAAACATAAAACAATAGAAAACATCCTATAAAGTTTTAAAACCTTTCTCTTCCACAACCTATGGCAGTGATGGCTAACCTTGGCACTCCAACTGCCCAAAAACTACAAATCCCATCATGCCTCTGCCTCCCCAAGTTATGCTTAGAGCTTTTAGAGCATTGCAATGCCTGATGGGACTTTTAGTTTCACCACAGCTGGAGTGCCAAGGTTAGCCATCACTCACCTATGGCCTCCTCCTCCCCAATAGCCATAGCCAATCCTCTCCTAAGTCAATGGTTCTTGCGACTGTATGTAACGCCTAATGGCATCACACGCTAAAAAAGAAAGAAGTAAAACTACACTATCAGCCCGTTGCACTCCTAAAAAAGGAGCGCCGGACCACATTATGGTTAGAATGACAAACATATAACAAAAAGATAAACCACTTAACATGCATAATACAAACAATCACAGACATACACATATTTTACACATAAAAAGGCCCACAAAGTGAGCTGTAAAAAATAGTTGGGTGGTATCTGCGCATAGAGAGTACTGATCTTTATGGCATCACACACTGAAATTAAACCATCAGCCCGTCGCTCCCCTAAATAAGAGGGCCGGACCACCAAGCAGAGAGTATGACAAACATAAAACAATAGAAAACATCTTATAAAGTTTTAAAAACTTTCTCTTCCACAACCTATAGCAGTGATGGCTAACCTTGGCATTCGAACTGTCCAAAAACTACAAATCCCATCATGCCTCTGCCTTCCCGAGTTATGCTTAGAGCAGTCAGAGCACTGGAATACCTGATGGGACTTTTAGTTTCACCACAGCTGGAGTGCCAAGGTTAGCCATCACTCACCTATGGCCTCCTCCTCCCCAATAGCAATAGCCTTTCCTCTCCTAAGTCAATGGTTCTTGAGACTGTATGTAATGCCTTATGGCATCACACGCTAAAAAAGAATGAAGTAAAACTACACTATCAGCCTGTTGCACTCCTAAAAAAGGAGCGCCGGACCAAATTATGGTTAGAATGACAAACATATAACAAAAAGATAAACCACTTAACATGCATAATACAAACAATCACAGACATACACATATTTTACACATAAAAAGGCCCACAAAGTGAGCTGTAAAAAATAGTTGGGTGGTATCTGCGCATAGAGAGTACTGATCTTTATGGCATCACACACTGAAATTAAACCATCAGCCCGTCGCTCCCCTAAATAAGAGGGCCGGACCACCAAGCAGAGAGTATGACAAACATAAAACAATAGAAAACATCCTATAAAGTTTTAAAAACTTTCTCTTCCACAACCTATGGCAGTGATGGCTAACCTTGGCACTCCAACTGTCCAAAAACTACAAATCCCATCATGCCTCTGCCTCCCCGAGTTATGCTTAGAGCTGTCAGAGCATTGCAATGCCTGACGGGACTTTTAGTTTCACCACAGCTGGAGTGCCAAGGTTAGCCATCACTCACCTATGGCCTCCTCCTCCCCAATAGCCATAGCCTTTCCTCTCCTAAGTCAATGGTTCTTGCGACTGTATGTAATGCCTTATGGCATCACACGCTAAAAAAGAAAGAAGTAAAACTACACTATCAGCCCATTGCACTCCTAAAAAAGGAGCGCCGGACCAAATTATGGTTAGAATGACAAACATATAACAAAAAGATAAACCACTTAACATGCATAATACAAACAATCACAGACATACACATATTTTACACATAAAAAGGCCCACAAAGTGAGCTGTAAAAAATAGTTGGGTAGTATCTGCGCATAGAGAGTACTGATCTTTATGGCATCACACACTGAAATTAAACCATCAGCCCGTCGCTCCCCTAAATAAGAGGGCCGGACCACCAAGCAGAGAGTATGACAAACATAAAACAATAGAAAACATCCTATAAAGTTTTAAAACCTTTCTCTTCCACAACCTATGGCAGTGATGGCTAACCTTGGCACTCCAACTGCCCAAAAACTACAAATCCCATCATGCCTCTGCCTCCCCAAGTTATGCTTAGAGCTTTTAGAGCATTGCAATGCCTGATGGGACTTTTAGTTTCACCACAGCTGGAGTGCCAAGGTTAGCCATCACTCACCTATGGCCTCCTCCTCCCCAATAGCCATAGCCAATCCTCTCCTAAGTCAATGGTTCTTGCGACTGTATGTAACGCCTAATGGCATCACACGCTAAAAAAGAAAGAAGTAAAACTACACTATCAGCCCGTTGCACTCCTAAAAAAGGAGCGCCGGACCACATTATGGTTAGAACGACAAACATATAACAAAAAGATAAACCACTTAACATGCATAATACAAACAATCACAGACATACACATATTTTACACATAAAAAGGCCCACAAAGTGAGCTGTAAAAAATAGTTGGGTGGTATCTGCGCATAGAGAGTACTGATCTTTATGGCATCACACACTGAAATTAAACCATCAGCCCGTCGCTCCCCTAAATAAGAGGGCCGGACCACCAAGCAGAGAGTATGACAAACATAAAACAATAGAAAACATCTTATAAAGTTTTAAAAACTTTCTCTTCCACAACCTATAGCAGTGATGGCTAACCTTGGCATTCGAACTGTCCAAAAACTACAAATCCCATCATGCCTCTGCCTTCCCGAGTTATGCTTAGAGCTGTCAGAGCATTGCAATGCCTGACGGGACTTTTAGTTTCACCACAGCTGGAGTGCCAAGGTTAGCCATCACTCACCTATTGCCTCCTCCTCCCAAATAGCCATAGCCAATCCTCTCCTAAGTCAATGGTTCTTGCGACTGTATGTAACGCCTTATGGCATCACACGCTAAAAAAAGAGAAGTAAACTACACTATCAGCCCGTCGCACTCCTAAAAAAGGAGCGCCGGACCACAGTATGGTTAGAATGACAAACATCTAACAAAAAGATAAACCATTTAACATGCATAATACAAACAATCACAGACATACACATATTTTACACTTAAAAAGGCCCACAAACTGAGCTGTAAAAAATAGTTGGGTGGTATCTGCGAATAGAGAGTACTGATCTTTATGGCATCACACACTGAAATTAAACCATCAGCCCGTCGCTCCCCTAAATAAGAGGGCCGGACCACCAAGCAGAGAGTATGACAAACATAAAACAATAGAAAACATCTTATAAAGTTTTAAAAACTTTCTCTTCCACAACCTATAGCAGTGATGGCTAACCTTGGCATTCGAACTGTCCAAAAACTACAAATCCCATCATGCCTCTGCCTCCCCGATTTATGCTTAGAGCTGTCAGAGCACTGCAATACCTGACGGGACTTTTAGTTTCACCACAGCTGGAGTGCCAATGTTAGCCATCGCTCACCTATGGCCTCCTCCTCCCCAATAGCCATAGCCTTTCCTCTCCTAAGTCAATGGTTCTTGCGACTGTATGTAATGCCTTATGGCATCACACGCTAAAAAAGAAAGAAGTAAAACTACACTATCAGCCCATTGCACTCCTAAAAAAGGAGCGCCGGACCAAATTATGGTTAGAATGACAAACATATAACAAAAAGATAAACCACTTAACATGCATAATACAAACAATCACAGACATACACATATTTTACACATAAAAAGGCCCACAAAGTGAGCTGTAAAAAATAGTTGGGTAGTATCTGCGCATAGAGAGTACTGATCTTTATGGCATCACACACTGAAATTAAACCATCAGCCCGTCGCTCCCCTAAATAAGAGGGCCGGACCACCAAGCAGAGAGTATGACAAACATAAAACAATAGAAAACATCCTATAAAGTTTTAAAACCTTTCTCTTCCACAACCTATGGCAGTGATGGCTAACCTTGGCACTCCAACTGCCCAAAAACTACAAATCCCATCATGCCTCTGCCTCCCCAAGTTATGCTTAGAGCTTTTAGAGCATTGCAATGCCTGATGGGACTTTTAGTTTCACCACAGCTGGAGTGCCAAGGTTAGCCATCACTCACCTATGGCCTCCTCCTCCCCAATAGCCATAGCCAATCCTCTCCTAAGTCAATGGTTCTTGCGACTGTATGTAACGCCTAATGGCATCACACGCTAAAAAAGAAAGAAGTAAACTACACTATCAGCCCGTCGCACTCCTAAAAAAGGAGCGCCGGACCACAGTATGGTTAGAATGACAAACATCTAACAAAAAGATAAACCATTTAACATGCATAATACAAACAATCACAGACATACACATATTTTACACTTAAAAAGGCCCACAAACTGAGCTGTAAAAAATAGTTGGGTGGTATCTGCGAATAGAGAGTACTGATCTTTATGGCATCACACACTGAAATTAAACCATCAGCCCGTCGCTCCCCTAAATAAGAGGGCCGGACCACCAAGCAGAGAGTATGACAAACATAAAACAATAGAAAACATCTTATAAAGTTTTAAAAACTTTCTCTTCCACAACCTATAGCAGTGATGGCTAACCTTGGCATTCGAACTGTCCAAAAACTACAAATCCCATCATGCCTCTGCCTCCCCGAGTTATGCTTAGAGCTGTCAGAGCACTGCAATACCTGACGGGACTTTTAGTTTCACCACAGCTGGAGTGCCAATGTTAGCCATCACTCACCTATGGCCTCCTCCTCCCCAATAGCCATAGCCAATCCTCTCCTAAGTCAATGGTTCTTGCGACTGTATGTAACGCCTTATGGCATTACACGCTAAAAACAAAAGAAGTAAAACTGCACTATCAGCCCATTGCACTCCTAAAAAAGGAGCGCCGGACCACAATATGGTTAGAATGACAAACATATAACAAAAAGATAAACCATTTAACATGCATAATACAAACAATCACAGACATACACATATTTTACACATAAAAAGGCCCACAAAGTGAGCTGTAAAAAATAGTTGGGTGGTATCTGCGCATAGAGAGTACTAATCTTTATGGCATCACACACTGAAATTAAACCATCAACCCGTCGCTCCCCTAAATAAGAGGGCCGGACCACCAAGCAGGGAGTATGACAAACATAAAACAATAGAAAACATCCTATAAAGTTTTAAAAACTTTCTCTTCCACAACCTATGGCAGTGATGGCTAACCTTAGCACTCCAAATGCCCAAAAACTACAAATCCCATCATGCCTCTGCCTCCCCGAGTTATGCTTAGAGCTGTCAGAGCATTGCAATGCCTGACGGGACTTTTAGTTTCACCACAGCTGGAGTGCCAAGGTTAGCCATCACTCACCTATGGCCTCCTCCTCCCCAATAGCCATAGCCAATCCTCTCCTAAGTCAATGGTTCTTGCGACTGTATGTAACGCCTAATGGCATCACACGCTAAAAAAGAAAGAAGTAAAACTACACTATCAGCCCGTCGCACTCCTAAAAAAGGAGCGCCGGACCACAGTATGGTTAGAATGACAAACATCTAACAAAAAGATAAACCATTTAACATGCATAATACAAACAATCACAGACATACACATATTTTACACTTAAAAAGGCCCACAAACTGAGCTGTAAAAAATAGTTGGGTGGTATCTGCGAATAGAGAGTACTGATCTTTATGGCATCACACACTGAAATTAAACCATCAGCCCGTCGCTCCCCTAAATAAGAGGGCCGGACCACCAAGCAGAGAGTATGACAAACATAAAACAATAGAAAACATCTTATAAAGTTTTAAAAACTTTCTCTTCCACAACCTATAGCAGTGATGGCTAACCTTGGCATTCGAACTGTCCAAAAACTACAAATCCCATCATGCCTCTGCCTCCCCGAGTTATGCTTAGAGCTGTCAGAGCACTGCAATACCTGACGGGACTTTTAGTTTCACCACAGCTGGAGTGCCAATGTTAGCCATCACTCACCTATGGCCTCCTCCTCCCCAATAGCCATAGCCTTTCCTCTCCTAAGTCAATGGTTCTTGCGACTGTATGTAATGCCTTATGGCATCACACGCTAAAAAAGAAAGAAGTAAAACTACACTATCAGCCCATTGCACTCCTAAAAAAGGAGCGCCGGACCAAATTATGGTTAGAATGACAAACATATAACAAAAAGATAAACCACTTAACATGCATAATACAAACAATCACAGACATACACATATTTTACACATAAAAAGGCCCACAAAGTGAGCTGTAAAAAATAGTTGGGTAGTATCTGCGCATAGAGAGTACTGATCTTTATGGCATCACACACTGAAATTAAACCATCAGCCCGTCGCTCCCCTAAATAAGAGGGCCGGACCACCAAGCAGAGAGTATGACAAACATAAAACAATAGAAAACATCCTATAAAGTTTTAAAACCTTTCTCTTCCACAACCTATGGCAGTGATGGCTAACCTTGGCACTCCAACTGCCCAAAAACTACAAATCCCATCATGCCTCTGCCTCCCCAAGTTATGCTTAGTGCTTTTAGAGCATTGCAATGCCTGATGGGACTTTTAGTTTCACCACAGCTGGAGTGCCAAGGTTAGCCATCACTCACCTATGGCCTCCTCCTCCCCAATAGCCATAGCCAATCCTCTCCTAAGTCAATGGTTCTTGCGACTGTATGTAACGCCTAATGGCATCACACGCTAAAAAAGAAAGAAGTAAAACTACACTATCAGCCCGTTGCACTCCTAAAAAAGGAGCGCCGGACCACATTATGGTTAGAATGACAAACATATAACAAAAAGATAAACCACTTAACATGCATAATACAAACAATCACAGACATACACATATTTTACACATAAAAAGGCCCACAAAGTGAGCTGTAAAAAATAGTTGGGTGGTATCTGCGCATAGAGAGTACTGATCTCTATGGCATCACACACTGAAATTAAACCATCAGCCCGTCGCTCCCCTAAATAAGAGGGCCGGACCACCAAGCAGAGAGTATGACAAACATAAAACAATAGAAAACATCTTATAAAGTTTTAAAAACTTTCTCTTCCACAACCTATAGCAGTGATGGCTAACCTTGGCATTCGAACTGTCCAAAAACTACAAATCCCATCATGCCTCTGCCTTCCCGAGTTATGCTTAGAGCTGTCAGAGCATTGCAATGCCTGACGGGACTTTTAGTTTCACCACAGCTGGAGTGCCAAGGTTAGCCATCACTCACCTATTGCCTCCTCCTCCCAAATAGCCATAGCCAATCCTCTCCTAAGTCAATGGTTCTTGCGACTGTATGTAACGCCTTATGGCATCACACGCTAAAAAAAGAGAAGTAAACTACACTATCAGCCCGTCGCACTCCTAAAAAAGGAGCGCCGGACCACAGTATGGTTAGAATGACAAACATCTAACAAAAAGATAAACCATTTAACATGCATAATACAAACAATCACAGACATACACATATTTTACACTTAAAAAGGCCCACAAACTGAGCTGTAAAAAATAGTTGGGTGGTATCTGCGAATAGAGAGTACTGATCTTTATGGCATCACACACTGAAATTAAACCATCAGCCCGTCGCTCCCCTAAATAAGAGGGCCGGACCACCAAGCAGAGAGTATGACAAACATAAAACAATAGAAAACATCTTATAAAGTTTTAAAAACTTTCTCTTCCACAACCTATAGCAGTGATGGCTAACCTTGGCATTCGAACTGTCCAAAAACTACAAATCCCATCATGCCTCTGCCTCCCCGAGTTATGCTTAGAGCTGTCAGAGCACTGCAATACCTGACGGGACTTTTAGTTTCACCACAGCTGGAGTGCCAATGTTAGCCATCACTCACCTATGGCCTCCTCCTCCCCAATAGCCATAGCCAATCCTCTCCTAAGTCAATGGTTCTTGCGACTGTATGTAACGCCTTATGGCATTACACGCTAAAAACAAAAGAAGTAAAACTGCACTATCAGCCCATTGCACTCCTAAAAAAGGAGCGCCGGACCACAATATGGTTAGAATGACAAACATATAACAAAAAGATAAACCATTTAACATGCATAATACAAACAATCACAGACATACACATATTTTACACATAAAAAGGCCCACAAAGTGAGCTGTAAAAAATAGTTGGGTGGTATCTGCGCATAGAGAGTACTAATCTTTATGGCATCACACACTGAAATTAAACCATCAACCCGTCGCTCCCCTAAATAAGAGGGCCGGACCACCAAGCAGAGAGTATGACAAACATAAAACAATAGAAAACATCCTATAAAGTTTTAAAAACTTTCTCTTCCACAACCTATGGCAGTGATGGCTAACCTTAGCACTCCAAATGCCCAAAAACTACAAATCCCATCATGCCTCTGCCTCCCCGAGTTATGCTTAGAGCTGTCAGAGCATTGCAATGCCTGACGGGACTTTTAGTTTCACCACAGCTGGAGTGCCAAGGTTAGCCATCACTCACCTATGGCCTCCTCCTCCCCAATAGCCATAGCCAATCCTCTCCTAAGTCAATGGTTCTTGCGACTGTATGTAACGCCTAATGGCATCACACGCTAAAAAAGAAAGAAGTAAAACTACACTATCAGCCCGTTGCACTCCTAAAAAAGGAGCGCCGGACCACATTATGGTTAGAATGACAAACATATAACAAAAAGATAAACCACTTAACATGCATAATACAAACAATCACAGACATGCACATATTTTACACATAAAAAGGCCCACAAAGTGAGCTGTAAAAAATAGTTGGGTGGTATCTGCGCATAGAGAGTACTGATCTTTATGGCATCACACACTGAAATTAAACCATCAGCCCGTCGCTCCCCTAAATAAGAAGGCCGGACCACCAAGCAGAGAGTATGACAAACATAAAACAATAGAAAACATCTTATAAAGTTTTAAAAACTTTCTCTTCCACAACCTATAGCAGTGATGGCTAACCTTGGCATTCGAACTGTCCAAAAACTACAAATCCCATCATGCCTCTGCCTTCCCGAGTTATGCTTAGAGCTGTCAGAGCATTGCAATGCCTGACGGGACTTTTAGTTTCACCACAGCTGGAGTGCCAAGGTTAGCCATCACTCACCTATGGCCTCCTCCTCCCCAATAGCAATAGCCTTTCCTCTCCTAAGTCAATGGTTCTTGAGACTGTATGTAATGCCTTATGGCATCACACGCTAAAAAAGAATGAAGTAAAACTACACTATCAGCCTGTTGCACTCCTAAAAAAGGAGCGCCGGACCAAATTATGGTTAGAATGACAAACATATAACAAAAAGATAAACCACTTAACATGCATAATACAAACAATCACAGACATACACATATTTTACACATAAAAAGGCCCACAAAGTGAGCTGTAAAAAATAGTTGGGTGGTATCTGCGCATAGAGAGTACTGATCTTTATGGCATCACACACTGAAATTAAACCATCAGCCCGTCGCTCCCCTAAATAAGAGGGCCGGACCACCAAGCAGAGAGTATGACAAACATAAAACAATAGAAAACATCCTATAAAGTTTTAAAAACTTTCTCTTCCACAACCTATGGCAGTGATGGCTAACCTTGGCACTCCAACTGTCCAAAAACTACAAATCCCATCATGCCTCTGCCTCCCCGAGTTATGCTTAGAGCTGTCAGAGCATTGCAATGCCTGACGGGACTTTTAGTTTCACCACAGCTGGAGTGCCAAGGTTAGCCATCACTCACCTATGGCCTCCTCCTCCCCAATAGCCATAGCCTTTCCTCTCCTAAGTCAATGGTTCTTGCGACTGTATGTAATGCCTTATGGCATCACACGCTAAAAAAGAAAGAAGTAAAACTACACTATCAGCCCATTGCACTCCTAAAAAAGGAGCGCCGGACCAAATTATGGTTAGAATGACAAACATATAACAAAAAGATAAACCACTTAACATGCATAATACAAACAATCACAGACATACACATATTTTACACATAAAAAGGCCCACAAAGTGAGCTGTAAAAAATAGTTGGGTAGTATCTGCGCATAGAGAGTACTGATCTTTATGGCATCACACACTGAAATTAAACCATCAGCCCGTCGCTCCCCTAAATAAGAGGGCCGGACCACCAAGCAGAGAGTATGACAAACATAAAACAATAGAAAACATCCTATAAAGTTTTAAAACCTTTCTCTTCCACAACCTATGGCAGTGATGGCTAACCTTGGCACTCCAACTGCCCAAAAACTACAAATCCCATCATGCCTCTGCCTCCCCAAGTTATGCTTAGAGCTTTTAGAGCATTGCAATGCCTGATGGGACTTTTAGTTTCACCACAGCTGGAGTGCCAAGGTTAGCCATCACTCACCTATGGCCTCCTCCTCCCCAATAGCCATAGCCAATCCTCTCCTAAGTCAATGGTTCTTGCGACTGTATGTAACGCCTAATGGCATCACACGCTAAAAAAGAAAGAAGTAAAACTACACTATCAGCCCGTTGCACTCCTAAAAAAGGAGCGCCGGACCACATTATGGTTAGAATGACAAACATATAACAAAAAGATAAACCACTTAACATGCATAATACAAACAATCACAGACATACACATATTTTACACATAAAAAGGCCCACAAAGTGAGCTGTAAAAAATAGTTGGGTGGTATCTGCGCATAGAGAGTACTGATCTTTATGGCATCACACACTGAAATTAAACCATCAGCCCGTCGCTCCCCTAAATAAGAGGGCCGGACCACCAAGCAGAGAGTATGACAAACATAAAACAATAGAAAACATCTTATAAAGTTTTAAAAACTTTCTCTTCCACAACCTATAGCAGTGATGGCTAACCTTGGCATTCGAACTGTCCAAAAACTACAAATCCCATCATGCCTCTGCCTTCCCGAGTTATGCTTAGAGCAGTCAGAGCACTGGAATACCTGATGGGACTTTTAGTTTCACCACAGCTGGAGTGCCAAGGTTAGCCATCACTCACCTATGGCCTCCTCCTCCCCAATAGCAATAGCCTTTCCTCTCCTAAGTCAATGGTTCTTGAGACTGTATGTAATGCCTTATGGCATCACACGCTAAAAAAGAATGAAGTAAAACTACACTATCAGCCTGTTGCACTCCTAAAAAAGGAGCGCCGGACCAAATTATGGTTAGAATGACAAACATATAACAAAAAGATAAACCACTTAACATGCATAATACAAACAATCACAGACATACACATATTTTACACATAAAAAGGCCCACAAAGTGAGCTGTAAAAAATAGTTGGGTGGTATCTGCGCATAGAGAGTACTGATCTTTATGGCATCACACACTGAAATTAAACCATCAGCCCGTCGCTCCCCTAAATAAGAGGGCCGGACCACCAAGCAGAGAGTATGACAAACATAAAACAATAGAAAACATCCTATAAAGTTTTAAAAACTTTCTCTTCCACAACCTATGGCAGTGATGGCTAACCTTGGCACTCCAACTGTCCAAAAACTACAAATCCCATCATGCCTCTGCCTCCCCGAGTTATGCTTAGAGCTGTCAGAGCATTGCAATGCCTGACGGGACTTTTAGTTTCACCACAGCTGGAGTGCCAAGGTTAGCCATCACTCACCTATGGCCTCCTCCTCCCCAATAGCCATAGCCTTTCCTCTCCTAAGTCAATGGTTCTTGCGACTGTATGTAATGCCTTATGGCATCACACGCTAAAAAAGAAAGAAGTAAAACTACACTATCAGCCCATTGCACTCCTAAAAAAGGAGCGCCGGACCAAATTATGGTTAGAATGACAAACATATAACAAAAAGATAAACCACTTAACATGCATAATACAAACAATCACAGACATACACATATTTTACACATAAAAAGGCCCACAAAGTGAGCTGTAAAAAATAGTTGGGTAGTATCTGCGCATAGAGAGTACTGATCTTTATGGCATCACACACTGAAATTAAACCATCAGCCCGTCGCTCCCCTAAATAAGAGGGCCGGACCACCAAGCAGAGAGTATGACAAACATAAAACAATAGAAAACATCCTATAAAGTTTTAAAACCTTTCTCTTCCACAACCTATGGCAGTGATGGCTAACCTTGGCACTCCAACTGCCCAAAAACTACAAATCCCATCATGCCTCTGCCTCCCCAAGTTATGCTTAGAGCTTTTAGAGCATTGCAATGCCTGATGGGACTTTTAGTTTCACCACAGCTGGAGTGCCAAGGTTAGCCATCACTCACCTATGGCCTCCTCCTCCCCAATAGCCATAGCCAATCCTCTCCTAAGTCAATGGTTCTTGCGACTGTATGTAACGCCTAATGGCATCACACGCTAAAAAAGAAAGAAGTAAAACTACACTATCAGCCCGTTGCACTCCTAAAAAAGGAGCGCCGGACCACATTATGGTTAGAACGACAAACATATAACAAAAAGATAAACCACTTAACATGCATAATACAAACAATCACAGACATACACATATTTTACACATAAAAAGGCCCACAAAGTGAGCTGTAAAAAATAGTTGGGTGGTATCTGCGCATAGAGAGTACTGATCTTTATGGCATCACACACTGAAATTAAACCATCAGCCCGTCGCTCCCCTAAATAAGAGGGCCGGACCACCAAGCAGAGAGTATGACAAACATAAAACAATAGAAAACATCTTATAAAGTTTTAAAAACTTTCTCTTCCACAACCTATAGCAGTGATGGCTAACCTTGGCATTCGAACTGTCCAAAAACTACAAATCCCATCATGCCTCTGCCTTCCCGAGTTATGCTTAGAGCTGTCAGAGCATTGCAATGCCTGACGGGACTTTTAGTTTCACCACAGCTGGAGTGCCAAGGTTAGCCATCACTCACCTATTGCCTCCTCCTCCCAAATAGCCATAGCCAATCCTCTCCTAAGTCAATGGTTCTTGCGACTGTATGTAACGCCTTATGGCATCACACGCTAAAAAAAGAGAAGTAAACTACACTATCAGCCCGTCGCACTCCTAAAAAAGGAGCGCCGGACCACAGTATGGTTAGAATGACAAACATCTAACAAAAAGATAAACCATTTAACATGCATAATACAAACAATCACAGACATACACATATTTTACACTTAAAAAGGCCCACAAACTGAGCTGTAAAAAATAGTTGGGTGGTATCTGCGAATAGAGAGTACTGATCTTTATGGCATCACACACTGAAATTAAACCATCAGCCCGTCGCTCCCCTAAATAAGAGGGCCGGACCACCAAGCAGAGAGTATGACAAACATAAAACAATAGAAAACATCTTATAAAGTTTTAAAAACTTTCTCTTCCACAACCTATAGCAGTGATGGCTAACCTTGGCATTCGAACTGTCCAAAAACTACAAATCCCATCATGCCTCTGCCTCCCCGATTTATGCTTAGAGCTGTCAGAGCACTGCAATACCTGACGGGACTTTTAGTTTCACCACAGCTGGAGTGCCAATGTTAGCCATCGCTCACCTATGGCCTCCTCCTCCCCAATAGCCATAGCCTTTCCTCTCCTAAGTCAATGGTTCTTGCGACTGTATGTAATGCCTTATGGCATCACACGCTAAAAAAGAAAGAAGTAAAACTACACTATCAGCCCATTGCACTCCTAAAAAAGGAGCGCCGGACCAAATTATGGTTAGAATGACAAACATATAACAAAAAGATAAACCACTTAACATGCATAATACAAACAATCACAGACATACACATATTTTACACATAAAAAGGCCCACAAAGTGAGCTGTAAAAAATAGTTGGGTAGTATCTGCGCATAGAGAGTACTGATCTTTATGGCATCACACACTGAAATTAAACCATCAGCCCGTCGCTCCCCTAAATAAGAGGGCCGGACCACCAAGCAGAGAGTATGACAAACATAAAACAATAGAAAACATCCTATAAAGTTTTAAAACCTTTCTCTTCCACAACCTATGGCAGTGATGGCTAACCTTGGCACTCCAACTGCCCAAAAACTACAAATCCCATCATGCCTCTGCCTCCCCAAGTTATGCTTAGAGCTTTTAGAGCATTGCAATGCCTGATGGGACTTTTAGTTTCACCACAGCTGGAGTGCCAAGGTTAGCCATCACTCACCTATGGCCTCCTCCTCCCCAATAGCCATAGCCAATCCTCTCCTAAGTCAATGGTTCTTGCGACTGTATGTAACGCCTAATGGCATCACACGCTAAAAAAGAAAGAAGTAAACTACACTATCAGCCAGTCGCACTCCTAAAAAAGGAGCGCCGGACCACAGTATGGTTAGAATGACAAACATCTAACAAAAAGATAAACCATTTAACATGCATAATACAAACAATCACAGACATACACATATTTTACACTTAAAAAGGCCCACAAACTGAGCTGTAAAAAATAGTTGGGTGGTATCTGCGAATAGAGAGTACTGATCTTTATGGCATCACACACTGAAATTAAACCATCAGCCCGTCGCTCCCCTAAATAAGAGGGCCGGACCACCAAGCAGAGAGTATGACAAACATAAAACAATAGAAAACATCTTATAAGTTTTAAAAACTTTCTCTTCCACAACCTATAGCAGTGATGGCTAACCTTGGCATTCGAACTGTCCAAAAACTACAAATCCCATCATGCCTCTGCCTCCCCGAGTTATGCTTAGAGCTGTCAGAGCACTGCAATACCTGACGGGACTTTTAGTTTCACCACAGCTGGAGTGCCAATGTTAGCCATCACTCACCTATGGCCTCCTCCTCCCCAATAGCCATAGCCAATCCTCTCCTAAGTCAATGGTTCTTGCGACTGTATGTAACGCCTTATGGCATTACACGCTAAAAACAAAAGAAGTAAAACTGCACTATCAGCCCATTGCACTCCTAAAAAAGGAGCGCCGGACCACAATATGGTTAGAATGACAAACATATAACAAAAAGATAAACCATTTAACATGCATAATACAAACAATCACAGACATACACATATTTTACACATAAAAAGGCCCACAAAGTGAGCTGTAAAAAATAGTTGGGTGGTATCTGCGCATAGAGAGTACTAATCTTTATGGCATCACACACTGAAATTAAACCATCAACCCGTCGCTCCCCTAAATAAGAGGGCCGGACCACCAAGCAGGGAGTATGACAAACATAAAACAATAGAAAACATCCTATAAAGTTTTAAAAACTTTCTCTTCCACAACCTATGGCAGTGATGGCTAACCTTAGCACTCCAAATGCCCAAAAACTACAAATCCCATCATGCCTCTGCCTCCCCGAGTTATGCTTAGAGCTGTCAGAGCATTGCAATGCCTGACGGGACTTTTAGTTTCACCACAGCTGGAGTGCCAAGGTTAGCCATCACTCACCTATGGCCTCCTCCTCCCCAATAGCCATAGCCAATCCTCTCCTAAGTCAATGGTTCTTGCGACTGTATGTAACGCCTAATGGCATCACACGCTAAAAAAGAAAGAAGTAAAACTACACTATCAGCCCGTCGCACTCCTAAAAAAGGAGCGCCGGACCACAGTATGGTTAGAATGACAAACATCTAACAAAAAGATAAACCATTTAACATGCATAATACAAACAATCACAGACATACACATATTTTACACTTAAAAAGGCCCACAAACTGAGCTGTAAAAAATAGTTGGGTGGTATCTGCGAATAGAGAGTACTGATCTTTATGGCATCACACACTGAAATTAAACCATCAGCCCGTCGCTCCCCTAAATAAGAGGGCCGGACCACCAAGCAGAGAGTATGACAAACATAAAACAATAGAAAACATCTTATAAAGTTTTAAAAACTTTCTCTTCCACAACCTATAGCAGTGATGGCTAACCTTGGCATTCGAACTGTCCAAAAACTACAAATCCCATCATGCCTCTGCCTCCCCGATTTATGCTTAGAGCTGTCAGAGCACTGCAATACCTGACGGGACTTTTAGTTTCACCACAGCTGGAGTGCCAATGTTAGCCATCGCTCACCTATGGCCTCCTCCTCCCCAATAGCCATAGCCTTTCCTCTCCTAAGTCAATGGTTCTTGCGACTGTATGTAATGCCTTATGGCATCACACGCTAAAAAAGAAAGAAGTAAAACTACACTATCAGCCCATTGCACTCCTAAAAAAGGAGCGCCGGACCAAATTATGGTTAGAATGACAAACATATAACAAAAAGATAAACCACTTAACATGCATAATACAAACAATCACAGACATACACATATTTTACACATAAAAAGGCCCACAAAGTGAGCTGTAAAAAATAGTTGGGTAGTATCTGCGCATAGAGAGTACTGATCTTTATGGCATCACACACTGAAATTAAACCATCAGCCCGTCGCTCCCCTAAATAAGAGGGCCGGACCACCAAGCAGAGAGTATGACAAACATAAAACAATAGAAAACATCCTATAAAGTTTTAAAACCTTTCTCTTCCACAACCTATGGCAGTGATGGCTAACCTTGGCACTCCAACTGCCCAAAAACTACAAATCCCATCATGCCTCTGCCTCCCCAAGTTATGCTTAGAGCTTTTAGAGCATTGCAATGCCTGATGGGACTTTTAGTTTCACCACAGCTGGAGTGCCAAGGTTAGCCATCACTCACCTATGGCCTCCTCCTCCCCAATAGCCATAGCCAATCCTCTCCTAAGTCAATGGTTCTTGCGACTGTATGTAACGCCTAATGGCATCACACGCTAAAAAAGAAAGAAGTAAACTACACTATCAGCCAGTCGCACTCCTAAAAAAGGAGCGCCGGACCACAGTATGGTTAGAATGACAAACATCTAACAAAAAGATAAACCATTTAACATGCATAATACAAACAATCACAGACATACACATATTTTACACTTAAAAAGGCCCACAAACTGAGCTGTAAAAAATAGTTGGGTGGTATCTGCGAATAGAGAGTACTGATCTTTATGGCATCACACACTGAAATTAAACCATCAGCCCGTCGCTCCCCTAAATAAGAGGGCCGGACCACCAAGCAGAGAGTATGACAAACATAAAACAATAGAAAACATCTTATAAAGTTTTAAAAACTTTCTCTTCCACAACCTATAGCAGTGATGGCTAACCTTGGCATTCGAACTGTCCAAAAACTACAAATCCCATCATGCCTCTGCCTCCCCGAGTTATGCTTAGAGCTGTCAGAGCACTGCAATACCTGACGGGACTTTTAGTTTCACCACAGCTGGAGTGCCAATGTTAGCCATCACTCACCTATGGCCTCCTCCTCCCCAATAGCCATAGCCAATCCTCTCCTAAGTCAATGGTTCTTGCGACTGTATGTAACGCCTTATGGCATTACACGCTAAAAACAAAAGAAGTAAAACTGCACTATCAGCCCATTGCACTCCTAAAAAAGGAGCGCCGGACCACAATATGGTTAGAATGACAAACATATAACAAAAAGATAAACCATTTAACATGCATAATACAAACAATCACAGACATACACATATTTTACACATAAAAAGGCCCACAAAGTGAGCTGTAAAAAATAGTTGGGTGGTATCTGCGCATAGAGAGTACTAATCTTTATGGCATCACACACTGAAATTAAACCATCAACCCGTCGCTCCCCTAAATAAGAGGGCCGGACCACCAAGCAGGGAGTATGACAAACATAAAACAATAGAAAACATCCTATAAAGTTTTAAAAACTTTCTCTTCCACAACCTATGGCAGTGATGGCTAACCTTAGCACTCCAAATGCCCAAAAACTACAAATCCCATCATGCCTCTGCCTCCCCGAGTTATGCTTAGAGCTGTCAGAGCATTGCAATGCCTGACGGGACTTTTAGTTTCACCACAGCTGGAGTGCCAAGGTTAGCCATCACTCACCTATGGCCTCCTCCTCCCCAATAGCCATAGCCAATCCTCTCCTAAGTCAATGGTTCTTGCGACTGTATGTAACGCCTAATGGCATCACACGCTAAAAAAGAAAGAAGTAAAACTACACTATCAGCCCGTCGCACTCCTAAAAAAGGAGCGCCGGACCACAGTATGGTTAGAATGACAAACATCTAACAAAAAGATAAACCATTTAACATGCATAATACAAACAATCACAGACATACACATATTTTACACTTAAAAAGGCCCACAAACTGAGCTGTAAAAAATAGTTGGGTGGTATCTGCGAATAGAGAGTACTGATCTTTATGGCATCACACACTGAAATTAAACCATCAGCCCGTCGCTCCCCTAAATAAGAGGGCCGGACCACCAAGCAGAGAGTATGACAAACATAAAACAATAGAAAACATCTTATAAAGTTTTAAAAACTTTCTCTTCCACAACCTATAGCAGTGATGGCTAACCTTGGCATTCGAACTGTCCAAAAACTACAAATCCCATCATGCCTCTGCCTCCCCGAGTTATGCTTAGAGCTGTCAGAGCACTGCAATACCTGACGGGACTTTTAGTTTCACCACAGCTGGAGTGCCAATGTTAGCCATCACTCACCTATGGCCTCCTCCTCCCCAATAGCCATAGCCTTTCCTCTCCTAAGTCAATGGTTCTTGCGACTGTATGTAATGCCTTATGGCATCACACGCTAAAAAAGAAAGAAGTAAAACTACACTATCAGCCCATTGCACTCCTAAAAAAGGAGCGCCGGACCAAATTATGGTTAGAATGACAAACATATAACAAAAAGATAAACCACTTAACATGCATAATACAAACAATCACAGACATACACATATTTTACACATAAAAAGGCCCACAAAGTGAGCTGTAAAAAATAGTTGGGTAGTATCTGCGCATAGAGAGTACTGATCTTTATGGCATCACACACTGAAATTAAACCATCAGCCCGTCGCTCCCCTAAATAAGAGGGCCGGACCACCAAGCAGAGAGTATGACAAACATAAAACAATAGAAAACATCCTATAAAGTTTTAAAACCTTTCTCTTCCACAACCTATGGCAGTGATGGCTAACCTTGGCACTCCAACTGCCCAAAAACTACAAATCCCATCATGCCTCTGCCTCCCCAAGTTATGCTTAGTGCTTTTAGAGCATTGCAATGCCTGATGGGACTTTTAGTTTCACCACAGCTGGAGTGCCAAGGTTAGCCATCACTCACCTATGGCCTCCTCCTCCCCAATAGCCATAGCCAATCCTCTCCTAAGTCAATGGTTCTTGCGACTGTATGTAACGCCTAATGGCATCACACGCTAAAAAAGAAAGAAGTAAAACTACACTATCAGCCCGTTGCACTCCTAAAAAAGGAGCGCCGGACCACATTATGGTTAGAATGACAAACATATAACAAAAAGATAAACCACTTAACATGCATAATACAAACAATCACAGACATACACATATTTTACACATAAAAAGGCCCACAAAGTGAGCTGTAAAAAATAGTTGGGTGGTATCTGCGCATAGAGAGTACTGATCTCTATGGCATCACACACTGAAATTAAACCATCAGCCCGTCGCTCCCCTAAATAAGAGGGCCGGACCACCAAGCAGAGAGTATGACAAACATAAAACAATAGAAAACATCTTATAAAGTTTTAAAAACTTTCTCTTCCACAACCTATAGCAGTGATGGCTAACCTTGGCATTCGAACTGTCCAAAAACTACAAATCCCATCATGCCTCTGCCTTCCCGAGTTATGCTTAGAGCTGTCAGAGCATTGCAATGCCTGACGGGACTTTTAGTTTCACCACAGCTGGAGTGCCAAGGTTAGCCATCACTCACCTATTGCCTCCTCCTCCCAAATAGCCATAGCCAATCCTCTCCTAAGTCAATGGTTCTTGCGACTGTATGTAACGCCTTATGGCATCACACGCTAAAAAAAGAGAAGTAAACTACACTATCAGCCCGTCGCACTCCTAAAAAAGGAGCGCCGGACCACAGTATGGTTAGAATGACAAACATCTAACAAAAAGATAAACCATTTAACATGCATAATACAAACAATCACAGACATACACATATTTTACACTTAAAAAGGCCCACAAACTGAGCTGTAAAAAATAGTTGGGTGGTATCTGCGAATAGAGAGTACTGATCTTTATGGCATCACACACTGAAATTAAACCATCAGCCCGTCGCTCCCCTAAATAAGAGGGCCGGACCACCAAGCAGAGAGTATGACAAACATAAAACAATAGAAAACATCTTATAAAGTTTTAAAAACTTTCTCTTCCACAACCTATAGCAGTGATGGCTAACCTTGGCATTCGAACTGTCCAAAAACTACAAATCCCATCATGCCTCTGCCTCCCCGAGTTATGCTTAGAGCTGTCAGAGCACTGCAATACCTGACGGGACTTTTAGTTTCACCACAGCTGGAGTGCCAATGTTAGCCATCACTCACCTATGGCCTCCTCCTCCCCAATAGCCATAGCCAATCCTCTCCTAAGTCAATGGTTCTTGCGACTGTATGTAACGCCTTATGGCATTACACGCTAAAAACAAAAGAAGTAAAACTGCACTATCAGCCCATTGCACTCCTAAAAAAGGAGCGCCGGACCACAATATGGTTAGAATGACAAACATATAACAAAAAGATAAACCATTTAACATGCATAATACAAACAATCACAGACATACACATATTTTACACATAAAAAGGCCCACAAAGTGAGCTGTAAAAAATAGTTGGGTGGTATCTGCGCATAGAGAGTACTAATCTTTATGGCATCACACACTGAAATTAAACCATCAACCCGTCGCTCCCCTAAATAAGAGGGCCGGACCACCAAGCAGGGAGTATGACAAACATAAAACAATAGAAAACATCCTATAAAGTTTTAAAAACTTTCTCTTCCACAACCTATGGCAGTGATGGCTAACCTTAGCACTCCAAATGCCCAAAAACTACAAATCCCATCATGCCTCTGCCTCCCCGAGTTATGCTTAGAGCTGTCAGAGCATTGCAATGCCTGACGGGACTTTTAGTTTCACCACAGCTGGAGTGCCAAGGTTAGCCATCACTCACCTATGGCCTCCTCCTCCCCAATAGCCATAGCCAATCCTCTCCTAAGTCAATGGTTCTTGCGACTGTATGTAACGCCTAATGGCATCACACGCTAAAAAAGAAAGAAGTAAAACTACACTATCAGCCCGTCGCACTCCTAAAAAAGGAGCGCCGGACCACAGTATGGTTAGAATGACAAACATCTAACAAAAAGATAAACCATTTAACATGCATAATACAAACAATCACAGACATACACATATTTTACACTTAAAAAGGCCCACAAACTGAGCTGTAAAAAATAGTTGGGTGGTATCTGCGAATAGAGAGTACTGATCTTTATGGCATCACACACTGAAATTAAACCATCAGCCCGTCGCTCCCCTAAATAAGAGGGCCGGACCACCAAGCAGAGAGTATGACAAACATAAAACAATAGAAAACATCTTATAAAGTTTTAAAAACTTTCTCTTCCACAACCTATAGCAGTGATGGCTAACCTTGGCATTCGAACTGTCCAAAAACTACAAATCCCATCATGCCTCTGCCTCCCCGAGTTATGCTTAGAGCTGTCAGAGCACTGCAATACCTGACGGGACTTTTAGTTTCACCACAGCTGGAGTGCCAATGTTAGCCATCACTCACCTATGGCCTCCTCCTCCCCAATAGCCATAGCCTTTCCTCTCCTAAGTCAATGGTTCTTGCGACTGTATGTAATGCCTTATGGCATCACACGCTAAAAAAGAAAGAAGTAAAACTACACTATCAGCCCATTGCACTCCTAAAAAAGGAGCGCCGGACCAAATTATGGTTAGAATGACAAACATATAACAAAAAGATAAACCACTTAACATGCATAATACAAACAATCACAGACATACACATATTTTACACATAAAAAGGCCCACAAAGTGAGCTGTAAAAAATAGTTGGGTAGTATCTGCGCATAGAGAGTACTGATCTTTATGGCATCACACACTGAAATTAAACCATCAGCCCGTCGCTCCCCTAAATAAGAGGGCCGGACCACCAAGCAGAGAGTATGACAAACATAAAACAATAGAAAACATCCTATAAAGTTTTAAAACCTTTCTCTTCCACAACCTATGGCAGTGATGGCTAACCTTGGCACTCCAACTGCCCAAAAACTACAAATCCCATCATGCCTCTGCCTCCCCAAGTTATGCTTAGTGCTTTTAGAGCATTGCAATGCCTGATGGGACTTTTAGTTTCACCACAGCTGGAGTGCCAAGGTTAGCCATCACTCACCTATGGCCTCCTCCTCCCCAATAGCCATAGCCAATCCTCTCCTAAGTCAATGGTTCTTGCGACTGTATGTAACGCCTAATGGCATCACACGCTAAAAAAGAAAGAAGTAAAACTACACTATCAGCCCGTTGCACTCCTAAAAAAGGAGCGCCGGACCACATTATGGTTAGAATGACAAACATATAACAAAAAGATAAACCACTTAACATGCATAATACAAACAATCACAGACATACACATATTTTACACATAAAAAGGCCCACAAAGTGAGCTGTAAAAAATAGTTGGGTGGTATCTGCGCATAGAGAGTACTGATCTCTATGGCATCACACACTGAAATTAAACCATCAGCCCGTCGCTCCCCTAAATAAGAGGGCCGGACCACCAAGCAGAGAGTATGACAAACATAAAACAATAGAAAACATCTTATAAAGTTTTAAAAACTTTCTCTTCCACAACCTATAGCAGTGATGGCTAACCTTGGCATTCGAACTGTCCAAAAACTACAAATCCCATCATGCCTCTGCCTTCCCGAGTTATGCTTAGAGCTGTCAGAGCATTGCAATGCCTGACGGGACTTTTAGTTTCACCACAGCTGGAGTGCCAAGGTTAGCCATCACTCACCTATTGCCTCCTCCTCCCAAATAGCCATAGCCAATCCTCTCCTAAGTCAATGGTTCTTGCGACTGTATGTAACGCCTTATGGCATCACACGCTAAAAAAAGAGAAGTAAACTACACTATCAGCCCGTCGCACTCCTAAAAAAGGAGCGCCGGACCACAGTATGGTTAGAATGACAAACATCTAACAAAAAGATAAACCATTTAACATGCATAATACAAACAATCACAGACATACACATATTTTACACTTAAAAAGGCCCACAAACTGAGCTGTAAAAAATAGTTGGGTGGTATCTGCGAATAGAGAGTACTGATCTTTATGGCATCACACACTGAAATTAAACCATCAGCCCGTCGCTCCCCTAAATAAGAGGGCCGGACCACCAAGCAGAGAGTATGACAAACATAAAACAATAGAAAACATCTTATAAAGTTTTAAAAACTTTCTCTTCCACAACCTATAGCAGTGATGGCTAACCTTGGCATTCGAACTGTCCAAAAACTACAAATCCCATCATGCCTCTGCCTCCCCGAGTTATGCTTAGAGCTGTCAGAGCACTGCAATACCTGACGGGACTTTTAGTTTCACCACAGCTGGAGTGCCAATGTTAGCCATCACTCACCTATGGCCTCCTCCTCCCCAATAGCCATAGCCAATCCTCTCCTAAGTCAATGGTTCTTGCGACTGTATGTAACGCCTTATGGCATTACACGCTAAAAACAAAAGAAGTAAAACTGCACTATCAGCCCATTGCACTCCTAAAAAAGGAGCGCCGGACCACAATATGGTTAGAATGACAAACATATAACAAAAAGATAAACCATTTAACATGCATAATACAAACAATCACAGACATACACATATTTTACACATAAAAAGGCCCACAAAGTGAGCTGTAAAAAATAGTTGGGTGGTATCTGCGCATAGAGAGTACTAATCTTTATGGCATCACACACTGAAATTAAACCATCAACCCGTCGCTCCCCTAAATAAGAGGGCCGGACCACCAAGCAGAGAGTATGACAAACATAAAACAATAGAAAACATCCTATAAAGTTTTAAAAACTTTCTCTTCCACAACCTATGGCAGTGATGGCTAACCTTAGCACTCCAAATGCCCAAAAACTACAAATCCCATCATGCCTCTGCCTCCCCGAGTTATGCTTAGAGCTGTCAGAGCATTGCAATGCCTGACGGGACTTTTAGTTTCACCACAGCTGGAGTGCCAAGGTTAGCCATCACTCACCTATGGCCTCCTCCTCCCCAATAGCCATAGCCAATCCTCTCCTAAGTCAATGGTTCTTGCGACTGTATGTAACGCCTAATGGCATCACACGCTAAAAAAGAAAGAAGTAAAACTACACTATCAGCCCGTTGCACTCCTAAAAAAGGAGCGCCGGACCACATTATGGTTAGAATGACAAACATATAACAAAAAGATAAACCACTTAACATGCATAATACAAACAATCACAGACATGCACATATTTTACACATAAAAAGGCCCACAAAGTGAGCTGTAAAAAATAGTTGGGTGGTATCTGCGCATAGAGAGTACTGATCTTTATGGCATCACACACTGAAATTAAACCATCAGCCCGTCGCTCCCCTAAATAAGAAGGCCGGACCACCAAGCAGAGAGTATGACAAACATAAAACAATAGAAAACATCTTATAAAGTTTTAAAAACTTTCTCTTCCACAACCTATAGCAGTGATGGCTAACCTTGGCATTCGAACTGTCCAAAAACTACAAATCCCATCATGCCTCTGCCTTCCCGAGTTATGCTTAGAGCTGTCAGAGCATTGCAATGCCTGACGGGACTTTTAGTTTCACCACAGCTGGAGTGCCAAGGTTAGCCATCACTCACCTATTGCCTCCTCCTCCCAAATAGCCATAGCCAATCCTCTACTAAGTCAATGGTTCTTGCGACTGTATGTAACGCCTTATGGCATCACACGCTAAAAAAAGAGAAGTAAACTACACTATCAGCCCGTCGCACTCCTAAAAAAGGAGCGCCGGACCACAGTATGGTTAGAATGACAAACATCTAACAAAAAGATAAACCATTTAACATGCATAATACAAACAATCACAGACATACACAAATTTTACACTTAAAAAGGCCCACAAACTGAGCTGTAAAAAATAGTTGGGTGGTATCTGCGAATAGAGAGTACTGATCTTTATGGCATCACACACTGAAATTAAACCATCAGCCCGTCGCTCCCCTAAATAAGAGGGCCGGACCACCAAGCAGAGAGTATGACAAACATAAAACAATAGAAAACATCTTATAAAGTTTTAAAAACTTTCTCTTCCACAACCTATAGCAGTGATGGCTAACCTTGGCATTCGAACTGTCCAAAAACTACAAATCCCATCATGCCTCTGCCTCCCCGAGTTATGCTTAGAGCTGTCAGAGCACTGCAATACCTGACGGGACTTTTAGTTTCACCACAGCTGGAGTGCCAATGTTAGCCATCACTCACCTATGGCCTCCTCCTCCCCAATAGCCATAGCCAATCCTCTCCTAAGTCAATGGTTCTTGCGACTGTATGGAACGCCTTATGGCATCACACGCTAAAAACAAAAGAAGTAAAACTGCACTATCAGCCCATTGCACTCCTAAAAAAGGAGCGCCGGACCACAATATGGTTAGAATGACAAACATATAACAAAAAGATAAACCATTTAACATGCATAATACAAACAATCACAGACATACACATATTTTACACATAAAAAGGCCCACAAAGTGAGCTGTAAAAAATAGTTGGGTGGTATCTGCGCATAGAGAGTACTAATCTTTATGGCATCACACACTGAAATTAAACCATCAACCCGTCGCTCCCCTAAATAAGAGGGCCGGACCACCAAGCAGAGAGTATGACAAACATAAAACAATAGAAAACATCCTATAAAGTTTTAAAAACTTTCTCTTCCACAACCTATGGCAGTGATGGCTAACCTTGGCACTCCAACTGCCCAAAAACTACAAATCCCATCATGCCTCTGCCTCTTCGAGTTATGCTTAGAGCTGTCAGAGCATTGCAATGCCTGACGGGACTTTTAGTTTCACCACAGCTGGAGTGCCAAGGTTAGCCATCACTCACCTATGGCCTCCTCCTCCCCAATAGCCATAGCCAATCCTCTCCTAAGTCAATGGTTCTTGCGACTGTATGTAACGCCTTATGGCATCACACGCTAAAAAAGAAAGAAGTAAAACTACACTATCAGCCCGTTGCACTCCTAAAAAAGGAGCGCCGGACCACAGTATGGTTAGAATGACAAACATCTAACAAAAAGATAAACCATTTAACATGCATAATACAAACAATCACAGACATACACATATTTTACACATAAAAAGGCCCACAAAGTGAGCTGTAAAAAATAGTTGGGTGGTATCTGCGCATAGAGAGTACTGATCTTTATGGCATCACACACTGAAATTAAACCATCAGCCCGTCGCTCCCCTAAATAAGAGGGCCGGACCACCAAGCAGAGAGTATGACAAACATAAAACAATAGAAAACATCTTATAAAGTTTTAAAAACTTTCTCTTCCACAACCTATAGCAGTGATGGCTAACCTTGGCATTCGAACTGTCCAAAAACTACAAATCCCATCATGCCTCTGCCTCCCCGAGTTATGCTTAGAGCTGTCAGAGCACTGCAATACCTGATGGGACTTTTAGTTTCACCACAGCTGGAGTGCCAATGTTAGCCATCACTCACCTATGGCCTCCTCCTCCCCAATAGCCATAGCCAATCCTCTCCTAAGTCAATGGTTCTTGCGACTGTATGTAATGCCTTATGGCATTACACGCTAAAAACAAAAGAAGTAGAACTGCACTATCAGCCCATTGCACTCCTAAAAAAGGAGCGCCGGACCACAATATGGTTAGAATGACAAACATCTAACAAAAAGATAAACCATTTAACATGCATAATACAAACAATCACAGACATACACATATTTTACACATAAAAAGGCCCACAAAGTGAGCTGTAAAAAATAGTTGGGTGGTATCTGCGAATAGAGAGTACCGATCTTTATGGCATCACACACTGAAATTAAACCATCAGCCCGTCGCTCCCCTAAATAAGAGGGCCGGACCACCAAGCAGAGAGTATGACAAACATAAAACAATAGAAAACATTTTCTAAAGTTTTAAACTTTCTCTTTCACAACCTATGGCAGTGATGGCTAACCTTGGCACTACAACTGTCCAAAAACTACAAATCCCATCATGCCTCTGCCTCCCCGAGTTATGCTTAGAGCTGTCAGAGCATTGCAATGCCTAACGGGACTTTTAGTTTCACCACAGCTGGAGTGCCAAGGTTAGCCATCACTCACCTATGGCCTCCTCCTCCCCAATAGCCATAGCCTTTCCTCTCCTAAGTCAATGGTTCTTGCGACTGTATGTAATGCCTTATGGCATCACATGCTAAAAAAGAAAGAAGTAAAACTACACTATCAGCCCGTTGCACTCCTAAAAAAGGAGCGCCGGACCAAATTATGGTTATAATGACAAACATATAACAAAAAGATAAACCACTTAACATGCATAATACAAACAATCACAGACATACACATATTTTACACATAAAAAGGCCCACAAAGTGAGCTGTAAAAAAAAGTTGGGTAGTATCTGCGCATAGAGAGTACTGATCTTTATGGCATCACACACTGAAATTAAACCATCAGCCCGTCGCTCCCCTAAATAAGAGGGCCGGACCACCAAGCAGAGAGTATGACAAACATAAAACAATAGAAAACATCCTATAAAGTTTTAAAAACTTTCTCTTCCACAACCTATGGCAGTGATGGCTAACCTTGGCACTACAACTGTCCAAAAACTACAAATCCCATCATGCCTCTGCCTCCCCGAGTTATGCTTAGAGCTGTCAGAGCATTGCTATGCCTGACGGGACTTTTAGTTTCACCACAGCTGGAGTGCCAAGGTTAGCCATCACTCACCTATGGCCTTCTCCTCCCCAATAGCCATAGCCAATCCTCTCCTAAGTCAATGGTTCTTGCGACTGTATGTAACGCCTTATGGCATCACACGCTAAAAAAGAAAGAAGTAAAACTACACTATCAGCCCGTTGCACTCCTAAAAAAGGAGCGCCGGACCACAATATGGTTAGAATGACAAACATATAACAAAAAGATAAACCATTTAACATGCATAATACAAACAATCACAGACATACACATATTTTACACATAAAAAGGCCCACAAAGTGAGCTGTAAAAAATAGTTGGGTGGTATCTGCGCATAGAGAGTACTGATCTTTATGGCATCACACACTGAAATTAAACCATCAGCCCGTCGCTCCCCTAAATAAGAGGGCCGGACCACCAAGCAGAGAGTATGACAAACATAAAACAATAGAAAACATCCTATAAAGTTTTAAAAACTTTCTCTTCCACAACCTATGGCAGTGATGGCTAACCTTGGCACTACAACTGTCCAAAAACTACAAATCCCATCATGCCTCTGCCTCCCCGAGTTATGCTTAGAGCTGTCAGAGCATTGCAATGCCTGACGGGACTTTTAGTTTCACCACAGCTGGAGTGCCAAGGTTAGCCATCACTCACCTATGGCCTCCTCCTCCCCAATAGCCATAGCCAATCCTCTCCTAAGTCAATGGTTCTTGCGACTGTATGTAACGCCTTATGGCATCACACGCTAAAAAAGAAAGAAGTAAAACTACACTATCAGCCCGTTGCACTCCTAAAAAAGGAGCGCCGGACCACAATATGGTTAGAATGACAAACATATAACAAAAAGATAAACCATTTAACATGCATAATACAAACAATCACAGACATACACATATTTTACACATAAAAAGGCCCACAAAGTGAGCTGTAAAAAATAGTTGGGTGGTATCTGCGCATAGAGAGTACTGATCTTTATGGCATCACACACTGAAATTAAACCATCAGCCCGTCGCTCCCCTAAATAAGAGGGCCGGACCACCAAGCAGTGAGTATGACAAACATAAAACAATAGAAAACATCTTATAAAGTTTTAAACTTTCTCTTTCACAACCTATGGCAGTGATGGCTAACCTTGGCACTCCAACTGCCCAAAAACTACAAATCCCATCATGCCTCTGCCTCCCCGAGTTATGCTTAGAGCTGTCAGAGCATTGCAATGCCTGACGGGACTTTTAGTTTCACCACAGCTGGAGTGCCAAGGTTAGCCATCACTCACCTATGGCCTCCTCCTCCCAAATAGCCATAGCCAATCCTCTCCTAAGTCAATGGTTCTTGCGACTGTATGTAACGCCTTATGGCACCACACGCTAAAAAAAAAAGAAGTAAAACTACACTATCAGCCCGTTGCACTCCTAAAAAAGGAGCGCCGGACCAAATTATGGTTAGAATGACAAACATATAACAAAAAGATAATCCATTTAACATGCATAATACAAACAATCACAGACATACACATATTTTACACATAAAAAGGCCCACAAAGTGAGCTGTAAAAAATAGTTGGGTGGTATCTGCGCATAGAGAGTACTGATCTTTATGGCCTCACACACTGAAATTAAACCATCAGCCCATCGCTCCCCTAAATAAGAGGGCCGGACCACCAAGCAGAGAGTATGACAAACATAAAACAATAGAAAACATCTTATAAAGTTTTAAAAACTTTCTCTTCCACAACCTATGGCAGTGATGGCTAACCTTGGCACTCCAACTGTCCAAAAACTACAAATCCCATCATGCCTCTGCCTCCCCGAGTTATGCTTAGAGCTGTCAGAGCACTGCAATACCTGATGGGACTTTTAGTTTCACCACAGCTGGAGTGCCAAGGTTAGCCTTCACTCACCTATGGCCTCCTCCTCCCCAATAGCCATAGCCAATCCTCTCCTAAGTCAATGGTTCTTGCGACTGTATGTAACGCCTTATGGCATCACACGCTAAAAAAGAAAGAAGTAAAACTACACTATCAGCCCGTTGCACTCCTAAAAAAGGAGCGCCGGACCACAGTATGGTTAGAATGACAAACATCTAACAAAAAGATAAACCATTTAACATGCATAATACAAACAATCACAGACATACACATATTTTACACATAAAAAGGCCCACAAAGTGAGCTGTAAAAAATAGTTGGGTGGTATCTGCGCATAGAGAGTACTGATCTTTATGGCATCACACACTGAAATTAAACCATCAGCCCGTCGCTCCCCTAAATAAGAGGGCCGGACCACCAAGCAGAGAGTATGACAAACATAAAACAATAGAAAACATCCTATAAAGTTTTAAAACCTTTCTCTTCCACAACCTATGGCAGTGATGGCTAACCTTGGCACTCCAACTGCCCAAAAACTACAAATCCCATCATGCCTCTGCCTCCCCAAGTTATGCTTAGAGCTTTTAGAGCATTGCAATGCCTGATGGGACTTTTAGTTTCACCACAGCTGGAGTGCCAAGGTTAGCCATCACTCACCTATGGCCTCCTCCTCCCCAATAGCCATAGCCAATCCTCTCCTAAGTCAATGGTTCTTGCGACTGTATGTAACGCCTAATGGCATCACACGCTAAAAAAGAAAGAAGTAAAACTACACTATCAGCCCGTTGCACTCCTAAAAAAGGAGCGCCGGACCACATTATGGTTAGAATGACAAACATATAACAAAAAGATAAACCACTTAACATGCATAATACAAACAATCACAGACATACACATATTTTACACATAAAAAGGCCCACAAAGTGAGCTGTAAAAAATAGTTGGGTGGTATCTGCGCATAGAGAGTACTGATCTTTATGGCATCACACACTGAAATTAAACCATCAGCCCGTCGCTTCCCTAAATAAGAGCCCCGGACCACCAAGCAGTGAGTATGACAAACATAAAACAAAAGAAAACATCTTCTAAAGTTTTAAACTTTCTCTTCCACAACCTATGGCAGTGATGGCTAACGTTGGCACTCCAACTGTCCAAAAACTACAAATCCCATTCTGCCTCTGCCTCCCTGAGTTATGCTTAGAGCTGTCAGAGCATTGTAATGCCTGACGGGACTTTTAGCTTCACCACAGCTAGAGTACCAAGGTTAGCCATCACTGACCTATGGGCTCCTCCTCCCCAATAGCCATAGCCATTCCTCTCCTAAGTCCTTGGTTCTTGCGACTGTATGTAACACCTTATGGCATCACATGCTAAAAAAAACAACGTAGAACTACACTATAAGCCCATCGCAGCTTATAGGTGCGCCGGACCACAGGAGCTCCGGACCACAATATGGTTAGAATGACAAACATATAACAAAAAGATAAACCATTTAACATGCATAATACAAACAATCACAGACATACACATATTTTACACATAAAAATGCCCACAAAGTGAGCTGTAAAAAATAGTTGGGTGGTATCTGCGAATAGAGAGTACTAATTCTTATGGAATTAAACACTGAAATTAAACCATTAGCCCATCGCTCTCCTATATAGGAGGGCCGGACCACAAAGCAGTGAGTATGACAAACATAAAACAAAAAAACACATCTTCTTAAGTTTTAAACTTTCTCTTCTACAACCTATGGCAGTGATGGCTATTCTTGGCACTCCAACTGTTAGAAAACTACAAATCCCACCATTCCTCTGCCTCCCCGAGTTATGCTTAGAGCTGTCAGAGCTTTGCAATGCCTGACGGGACTTTTAGTTTCACCACAGCTGGAGTGCCAAGGTTAGCCATCACTCACCTATGGCCTCCTCCTCCCCAATAGCCATAGCCAATCCTCTCCTAAGTCAATGGTTCTTGCGACTGTATGTAACGCCTAATGGCATCACACGCTAAAAAAGAAAGAAGTAAAACTACACTATCAGCCCGTTGCACTCCTAAAAAAGGAGCGCCGGACCACATTATGGTTAGAATGACAAACATATAACAAAAAGATAAACCACTTAACATGCATAATACAAACAATCACAGACATACACATATTTTACACATAAAAAGGCCCACAAAGTGAGCTGTAAAAAAAAGTTGGGTAGTATCTGCGCATAGAGAGTACTGATCTTTATGGCATCACACACTGAAATTAAACCATCAGCCCGTCGCTCCCCTAAATAAGAGGGCCGGACCACCAAGCAGAAAGTATGACAAACATAAAACAATAGAAAACATCTTATAAAGTTTTAAAAACTTTCTCTTCCACAACCTATAGCAGTGATGGCTAACCTTGGCATTCGAACTGTCCAAAAACTACAAATCCCATCATGCCTCTGCCTTCCCGAGTTATGCTTAGAGCAGTCAGAGCACTGGAATACCTGATGGGACTTTTAGTTTCACCACAGCTGGAGTGCCAAGGTTAGCCATCACTCACCTATGGCCTCCTCCTCCCCAATAGCAATAGCCTTTCCTCTCCTAAGTCAATGGTTCTTGAGACTGTATGTAATGCCTTATGGCATCACACGCTAAAAAAGAATGAAGTAAAACTACACTATCAGCCTGTTGCACTCCTAAAAAAGGAGCGCCGGACCAAATTATGGTTAGAATGACAAACATATAACAAAAAGATAAACCACTTAACATGCATAATACAAACAATCACAGACATACACATATTTTACACATAAAAAGGCCCACAAAGTGAGCTGTAAAAAATAGTTGGGTGGTATCTGCGCATAGAGAGTACTGATCTTTATGGCATCACACACTGAAATTAAACCATCAGCCCGTCGCTCCCCTAAATAAGAGGGCCGGACCACCAAGCAGAGAGTATGACAAACATAAAACAATAGAAAACATCCTATAAAGTTTTAAAAACTTTCTCTTCCACAACCTATGGCAGTGATGGCTAACCTTGGCACTCCAACTGTCCAAAAACTACAAATCCCATCATGCCTCTGCCTCCCCGAGTTATGCTTAGAGCTGTCAGAGCATTGCAATGCCTGACGGGACTTTTAGTTTCACCACAGCTGGAGTGCCAAGGTTAGCCATCACTCACCTATGGCCTCCTCCTCCCCAATAGCCATAGCCTTTCCTCTCCTAAGTCAATGGTTCTTGCGACTGTATGTAATGCCTTATGGCATCACATGCTAAAAAAGAAAGAAGTAAAACTACACTATCAGCCCATTGCACTCCTAAAAAAGGAGCGCCGGACCAAATTATGGTTAGAATGACAAACATATAACAAAAAGATAAACCACTTAACATGCATAATACAAACAATCACAGACATACACATATTTTACACATAAAAAGGCCCACAAAGTGAGCTGTAAAAAATAGTTGGGTAGTATCTGCGCATAGAGAGTACTGATCTTTATGGCATCACACACTGAAATTAAACCATCAGCCCGTCGCTCCCCTAAATAAGAGGGCCGGACCACCAAGCAGAGAGTATGACAAACATAAAACAATAGAAAACATCCTATAAAGTTTTAAAACCTTTCTCTTCCACAACCTATGGCAGTGATGGCTAACCTTGGCACTCCAACTGCCCAAAAACTACAAATCCCATCATGCCTCTGCCTCCCCAAGTTATGCTTAGAGCTTTTAGAGCATTGCAATGCCTGATGGGACTTTTAGTTTCACCACAGCTGGAGTGCCAAGGTTAGCCATCACTCACCTATGGCCTCCTCCTCCCCAATAGCCATAGCCAATCCTCTCCTAAGTCAATGGTTCTTGCGACTGTATGTAACGCCTAATGGCATCACACGCTAAAAAAGAAAGAAGTAAAACTACACTATCAGCCCGTTGCACTCCTAAAAAAGGAGCGCCGGACCACATTATGGTTAGAATGACAAACATATAACAAAAAGATAAACCACTTAACATGCATAATACAAACAATCACAGACATACACATATTTTACACATAAAAAGGCCCACAAAGTGAGCTGTAAAAAATAGTTGGGTGGTATCTGCGCATAGAGAGTACTGATCTTTATGGCATCACACACTGAAATTAAACCATCAGCCCGTCGCTCCCCTAAATAAGAGGGCCGGACCACCAAGCAGAGAGTATGACAAACATAAAACAATAGAAAACATCTTATAAAGTTTTAAAAACTTTCTCTTCCACAACCTATAGCAGTGATGGCTAACCTTGGCATTCGAACTGTCCAAAAACTACAAATCCCATCATGCCTCTGCCTTCCCGAGTTATGCTTAGAGCTGTCAGAGCATTGCAATGCCTGACGGGACTTTTAGTTTCACCACAGCTGGAGTGCCAAGGTTAGCCATCACTCACCTATTGCCTCCTCCTCCCAAATAGCCATAGCCAATCCTCTCCTAAGTCAATGGTTCTTGCGACTGTATGTAACGCCTTATGGCATCACACGCTAAAAAAAGAGAAGTAAACTACACTATCAGCCCGTCGCACTCCTAAAAAAGGAGCGCCGGACCACAGTATGGTTAGAATGACAAACATCTAACAAAAAGATAAACCATTTAACATGCATAATACAAACAATCACAGACATACACATATTTTACACTTAAAAAGGCCCACAAACTGAGCTGTAAAAAATAGTTGGGTGGTATCTGCGAATAGAGAGTACTGATCTTTATGGCATCACACACTGAAATTAAACCATCAGCCCGTCGCTCCCCTAAATAAGAGGGCCGGACCACCAAGCAGAGAGTATGACAAACATAAAACAATAGAAAACATCTTATAAAGTTTTAAAAACTTTCTCTTCCACAACCTATAGCAGTGATGGCTAACCTTGGCATTCGAACTGTCCAAAAACTACAAATCCCATCATGCCTCTGCCTCCCCGAGTTATGCTTAGAGCTGTCAGAGCACTGCAATACCTGACGGGACTTTTAGTTTCACCACAGCTGGAGTGCCAATGTTAGCCATCACTCACCTATGGCCTCCTCCTCCCCAATAGCCATAGCCAATCCTCTCCTAAGTCAATGGTTCTTGCGACTGTATGTAACGCCTTATGGCATTACACGCTAAAAACAAAAGAAGTAAAACTGCACTATCAGCCCATTGCACTCCTAAAAAAGGAGCGCCGGACCACAATATGGTTAGAATGACAAACATATAACAAAAAGATAAACCATTTAACATGCATAATACAAACAATCACAGACATACACATATTTTACACATAAAAAGGCCCACAAAGTGAGCTGTAAAAAATAGTTGGGTGGTATCTGCGCATAGAGAGTACTAATCTTTATGGCATCACACACTGAAATTAAACCATCAACCCGTCGCTCCCCTAAATAAGAGGGCCGGACCACCAAGCAGAGAGTATGACAAACATAAAACAATAGAAAACATCCTATAAAGTTTTAAAAACTTTCTCTTCCACAACCTATGGCAGTGATGGCTAACCTTGGCACTCCAACTGCCCAAAAACTACAAATCCCATCATGCCTCTGCCTCCCCGAGTTATGCTTAGAGCTGTCAGAGCATTGCAATGCCTGACGGGACTTTTAGTTTCACCACAGCTGGAGTGCCAAGGTTAGCCATCACTCACCTATGGCCTCCTCCTCCCCAATAGCCATAGCCAATCCTCTCCTAAGTCAATGGTTCTTGCGACTGTATGTAACGCCTTATGGCATCACACGCTAAAAAAGAAAGAAGTAAAACTACACTATCAGCCCGTTGCACTCCTAAAAAAGGAGCGCCGGACCACAGTATGGTTAGAATGACAAACATCTAACAAAAAGATAAACCATTTAACATGCATAATACAAACAATCACAGACATACACATATTTTACACATAAAAAGGCCCACAAAGTGAGCTGTAAAAAATAGTTGGGTGGTATCTGCGCATAGAGAGTACTGATCTTTATGGCATCACACACTGAAATTAAACCATCAGCCCGTCGCTCCCCTAAATAAGAGGGCCGGACCACCAAGCAGAGAGTATGACAAACATAAAACAATAGAAAACATCCTATAAAGTTTTAAAACCTTTCTCTTCCACAACCTATGGCAGTGATGGCTAACCTTGGCACTCCAACTGCCCAAAAACTACAAATCCCATCATGCCTCTGCCTCCCCAAGTTATGCTTAGAGCTTTTAGAGCATTGCAATGCCTGATGGGACTTTTAGTTTCACCACAGCTGGAGTGCCAAGGTTAGCCATCACTCACCTATGGCCTCCTCCTCCCCAATAGCCATAGCCAATCCTCTCCTAAGTCAATGGTTCTTGCGACTGTATGTAACGCCTAATGGCATCACACGCTAAAAAAGAAAGAAGTAAAACTACACTATCAGCCCGTTGCACTCCTAAAAAAGGAGCGCCGGACCACATTATGGTTAGAATGACAAACATATAACAAAAAGATAAACCACTTAACATGCATAATACAAACAATCACAGACATACACATATTTTACACATAAAAAGGCCCACAAAGTGAGCTGTAAAAAATAGTTGGGTGGTATCTGCGCATAGAGAGTACTGATCTTTATGGCATCACACACTGAAATTAAACCATCAGCCCGTCGCTCCCCTAAATAAGAGGGCCGGACCACCAAGCAGAGAGTATGACAAACATAAAACAATAGAAAACATCTTATAAAGTTTTAAAAACTTTCTCTTCCACAACCTATAGCAGTGATGGCTAACCTTGGCATTCGAACTGTCCAAAAACTACAAATCCCATCATGCCTCTGCCTTCCCGAGTTATGCTTAGAGCTGTCAGAGCATTGCAATGCCTGACGGGACTTTTAGTTTCACCACAGCTGGAGTGCCAAGGTTAGCCATCACTCACCTATTGCCTCCTCCTCCCAAATAGCCATAGCCAATCCTCTCCTAAGTCAATGGTTCTTGCGACTGTATGTAACGCCTTATGGCATCACACGCTAAAAAAAGAGAAGTAAACTACACTATCAGCCCGTCGCACTCCTAAAAAAGGAGCGCCGGACCACAGTATGGTTAGAATGACAAACATCTAACAAAAAGATAAACCATTTAACATGCATAATACAAACAATCACAGACATACACATATTTTACACTTAAAAAGGCCCACAAACTGAGCTGTAAAAAATAGTTGGGTGGTATCTGCGAATAGAGAGTACTGATCTTTATGGCATCACACACTGAAATTAAACCATCAGCCCGTCGCTCCCCTAAATAAGAGGGCCGGACCACCAAGCAGAGAGTATGACAAACATAAAACAATAGAAAACATCTTATAAAGTTTTAAAAACTTTCTCTTCCACAACCTATAGCAGTGATGGCTAACCTTGGCATTCGAACTGTCCAAAAACTACAAATCCCATCATGCCTCTGCCTCCCTGAGTTATGCTTAGAGCTGACAGAGCATTGCAATGCCTGACGGGACTTTTAGTTTCACCACAGCTGGAGTGCCTAGGTTAGCCATCACTCACCTATGGCCTCCTCCTCCCCAATAGCCATAGCCAATCCTCTCCTAAGTCAATGGTTCTTGCGACTGTATGTAACGCCTTATGGCATTACACGCTAAAAACAAAAGAAGTAGAACTGCACTATCAGCCCATTGCACTCCTAAAAAAGGAGCGCCGGACCACAATATGGTTAGAATGACAAACATATAACAAAAAGATAAACCATTTAACATGCATAATACAAACAATCACAGACATACACATATTTTACCCATAAAAAGGCCCACAAAGTGAGCTGTAAAAAATAGTTGGGTGGTATCTGCGCATAGAGAGTACTGATCTTTATGGCATCACACACTGAAATTAAACCATCAGCCCGTCGCTCCCCTAAATAAGAGGGCCGGACCACCAAGCAGTGAGTATGACAAACATAAAACAATAGAAAACATCTTCTAAAGTTTTAAACTTTCTCTTTCACAACCTATGGCAGTGATGGCTAACCTTGGCACTCCAACTGCCCAAAAACTACAAATCCCATCATGCCTCTGCCTCCCCGAGTTATGCTTAGAGCTGACAGAGCATTGCAATGCCTGACGGGACTTTTAGTTTCACCACAGCTGGAGTGCCAAGGTTAGCCATCACTCACCTATGGCCTCCTCCTCCCCAATAGCAATAGCCTTTCCTCTCCTAAGTCAATGGTTCTTGCGACTGTATGTAATGCCTTATGGCATCACACGCTAAAAAAGAATGAAGTAAAACTACACTATCAGCCCGTTGCACTCCTAAAAAAGGAGCGCCGGACCAAATTATGGTTAGAATGACAAACATATAACAAAAAGATAAACCACTTAACATGCATAATACAAACAATCACAGACATACACATATTTTACACATAAAAAGGCCCACAAAGTGAGCTGTAAAAAATAGTTGGGTAGTATCTGCGCATAGAGAGTACTGATCTTTATGGCATCACACACTGAAATTAAACCATCAGCCCGTCGCTCCCCTAAATAAGAGGGCCGGACCACCAAGCAGAGAGTATGACAAACATAAAACAATAGAAAACATCCTATAAAGTTTTAAAAACTTTCTCTTCCACAACCTATGGCAGTGATGGCTAACCTTGGCACTCCAACTGCCCAAAAACTACAAATCCCATCATGCCTCTGCCTCCCCGAGTTATGCTTAGAGCTGTCAGAGCATTGCAATGCCTGACGGGACTTTTAGTTTCACCACAGCTCGAGTGCCAAGGTTAGCCATCACTCACCTATGGCCTCCTCCTCCCCAATAGCCATAGCCAATCCTCTCCTAAGTCAATGGTTCTTGCGACTGTATGTAACGCCTAATGGCATCACACGCTAAAAAAGAAAGAAGTAAAACTACACTATCAGCCCGTTGCACTCCTAAAAAAGGAGCGCCGGACCACAGTATGGTTAGAATGACAAACATCTAACAAAAAGATAAACCATTTAACATGCATAATAAAAACAATCACAGACATACACATATTTTACACATAAAAAGGCCCACAAAGTGAGCTGTAAAAAATAGTTGGGTGGTATCTGCGCATAGAGAGTACTGATCTTTATGGCATCACACACTGAAATTAAACCATCAGCCCGTCGCTCCCCTAAATAAGAGGGCCGGACCACCAAGCAAAGAGTATGACAAACATAAAACAATAGAAAACATCCTATAAAGTTTTAAAAACTTTCTCTTCCACAACCTATGGCAGTGATGGCTAACCTTGGCACTCCAACTGCCCAAAAACTACAAATCCCATCATGCCTCTGCCTCCCCGAGTTATGCTTAGAGCTGTCAGAGCATTGCAATGCCTGACGGGACTTTTAGTTTCACCACAGCTGGAGTGCCAAGGTTAGCCATCACTCACCTATGGCCTCCTCCTCCCCAATAGCCATAGCCAATCCTCTCCTAAGTCAATGGTTCTTGCGACTGTATGTAACGCCTAATGGCATCACACGCTAAAAAAGAAAGAAGTAAAACTACACTATCAGCCCGTTGCACTCCTAAAAAAGGAGCGCCGGACCACATTATGGTTAGAATGACAAACATATAACAAAAAGATAAACCACTTAACATGCATAATACAAACAATCACAGACATACACATATTTTACACATAAAAAGGCCCACAAAGTGAGCTGTAAAAAATAGTTGGGTGGTATCTGCGCATAGAGAGTACTGATCTTTATGGCATCACACACTGAAATTAAACCATCAGCCCGTCGCTCCCCTAAATAAGAGGGCCGGACCACCAAGCAGAGAGTATGACAAACATAAAACAATAGAAAACATCTTATAAAGTTTTAAAAACTTTCTCTTCCACAACCTATAGCAGTGATGGCTAACCTTGGCATTCGAACTGTCCAAAAACTACAAATCCCATCATGCCTCTGCCTTCCCGAGTTATGCTTAGAGCTGTCAGAGCATTGCAATGCCTGACGGGACTTTTAGTTTCACCACAGCTGGAGTGCCAAGGTTAGCCATCACTCACCTATTGCCTCCTCCTCCCAAATAGCCATAGCCAATCCTCTCCTAAGTCAATGGTTCTTGCGACTGTATGTAACGCCTTATGGCATCACACGCTAAAAAAAGAGAAGTAAACTACACTATCAGCCCGTCGCACTCCTAAAAAAGGAGCGCCGGACCACAGTATGGTTAGAATGACAAACATCTAACAAAAAGATAAACCATTTAACATGCATAATACAAACAATCACAGACATACACATATTTTACACTTAAAAAGGCCCACAAACTGAGCTGTAAAAAATAGTTGGGTGGTATCTGCGAATAGAGAGTACTGATCTTTATGGCATCACACACTGAAATTAAACCATCAGCCCGTCGCTCCCCTAAATAAGAGGGCCGGACCACCAAGCAGAGAGTATGACAAACATAAAACAATAGAAAACATCTTATAAAGTTTTAAAAACTTTCTCTTCCACAACCTATAGCAGTGATGGCTAACCTTGGCATTCGAACTGTCCAAAAACTACAAATCCCATCATGCCTCTGCCTCCCCGAGTTATGCTTAGAGCTGTCAGAGCACTGCAATACCTGACGGGACTTTTAGTTTCACCACAGCTGGAGTGCCAATGTTAGCCATCACTCACCTATGGCCTCCTCCTCCCCAATAGCCATAGCCAATCCTCTCCTAAGTCAATGGTTCTTGCGACTGTATGTAACGCCTTATGGCATTACACGCTAAAAACAAAAGAAGTAAAACTGCACTATCAGCCCATTGCACTCCTAAAAAAGGAGCGCCGGACCACAATATGGTTAGAATGACAAACATATAACAAAAAGATAAACCATTTAACATGCATAATACAAACAATCACAGACATACACATATTTTACACATAAAAAGGCCCACAAAGTGAGCTGTAAAAAATAGTTGGGTGGTATCTGCGCATAGAGAGTACTAATCTTTATGGCATCACACACTGAAATTAAACCATCAACCCGTCGCTCCCCTAAATAAGAGGGCCGGACCACCAAGCAGAGAGTATGACAAACATAAAACAATAGAAAACATCCTATAAAGTTTTAAAAACTTTCTCTTCCACAACCTATGGCAGTGATGGCTAACCTTGGCACTCCAACTGCCCAAAAACTACAAATCCCATCATGCCTCTGCCTCCCCGAGTTATGCTTAGAGCTGTCAGAGCATTGCAATGCCTGACGGGACTTTTAGTTTCACCACAGCTGGAGTGCCAAGGTTAGCCATCACTCACCTATGGCCTCCTCCTCCCCAATAGCCATAGCCAATCCTCTCCTAAGTCAATGGTTCTTGCGACTGTATGTAACGCCTTATGGCATCACACGCTAAAAAAGAAAGAAGTAAAACTACACTATCAGCCCGTTGCACTCCTAAAAAAGGAGCGCCGGACCACAGTATGGTTAGAATGACAAACATCTAACAAAAAGATAAACCATTTAACATGCATAATACAAACAATCACAGACATACACATATTTTACACATAAAAAGGCCCACAAAGTGAGCTGTAAAAAATAGTTGGGTGGTATCTGCGCATAGAGAGTACTGATCTTTATGGCATCACACACTGAAATTAAACCATCAGCCCGTCGCTCCCCTAAATAAGAGGGCCGGACC